>NW_010564106.1:10099-21213 GCF_000687285.1 Phaethon lepturus
TTCAAATGCTTTCTTAAAAGCCTAGTGGAATATAAAGCTTGATTTTTCTCACCTCCTTGTATTCAAGAGGAATACTTCAGAACACAGGAAGGAATTAAAATGACCTTTAAATTTTGGAGGCTGGCTTGCATTTTTTTTTTCCCTTTATAACTGTTTTGTTGTAGCGGCTGCTATACTTTTTTCCCATATTAAGCTTTCTAGAGTTTTTTGCTCTCAATACTGCTTCTCACTGTTCTTTTCAGTGCATGTGTTTTATGAATTAAGGTTCTATTTTGAAAGTGAGTAGATTTTGTATACCTAAAATGTGTGTAGGCCTTGCATGCTTGCATTTTTTTCTGAGCTTAAATCACTTGAACATCTTCAAAGGGGAAAAGATAGTGGGAATGTTGTAAGAATGACTTTGTTTTAATGTATATATATAACAAAGTCTGTAATTCTGCAGTGTTACTGTAGCTGACGTACTGTATAATGATCAGGGTCTTAAAACAAACTAGTTGTATTTTTTAAGTTACTAACCTGTGATTCTGCTGTTTTATCAATAGGATTCTAATTTTGGGAAAACTAAATAATCTGGTAAAGGAATGGATACGGGAAATCAGTGAAAGCAAGGTATGGATGTATTTTATATGGAACTGCTCCTACTAAGACTGCTGTAGGAAGAAAATTCCAAAATATATTCCCAGTCTAAACGGGCTGAACCTTAGATTTGGGGATCAAATTTGAAAAACAAATACCACCTTTTGTGTAGCTTCTTTTGTTTCCAGGCAGCATCACCCCTTCAAAGTAGAACCTTGTCAAAGAAACAAACTGATAAATACTGGAAAAAGTCATGGTAGCTGTAATGGTAATTTTCAATTGTTCCCTCTTCTCCCTAGGTAGAAATATAGCTTGACTTTTTGTCAAAATATGTATGTATATTACTATGTTAATTGTATGCTTAGATTGTTTGTCTTTCGGAACCACTGCTTGATCTTAAAATGGGCTTCCTGCAGCTTTATCATCTGTGGTCTTTAATGTCAGTCCTGTATTGTTACTTTTGCTGACTCTGATGGTAGTGTTTTTGCCAGGTTATATAGCCCCCCTGCTCCCCACCTACACACACTTGTCTTTAAATTATTAGAGACTTGCAAAACGTAAAGATGGAAGTGGCCTTTTTAGGGGTAAAAGCCTTATTTTTTAACGCTATTTTACAAAATGTGAATTTATGTGTGAACAAGATTATGGGCGGGGATGACCCTGCTATGTATGTGGTCATCCTTGAAAACAAAATAGTGAGAGTATCTTGACTGGTATAAGATTGGAAACTACTTAAGTTAATCCAATATACATTGCAAAATATTAATTTTTTTATTTGTTTATATTTTTTGCCATGTAACCATTAATGGAGGGCTTTAGATTGTAACATTGTATCCTGTTATGAAAGAGTAACTGTCTTTGCCCACAGTACTCTGGGTGCAAGAGTTTTTTGAAGATACAAATTTAAGAACTTTAGTAGATGTACCTGAGCAATTTTAACATAAAGTAAATACCTCTCCCAAAACAAAACTTTTATTTAAAAAAAATGTGGTATGGGTGTCTCAAAAGTAATTTAAAAAACACTGATACTGTAAATAGTATTTTTGTGTGGCTCGAAATTGGAATCCATCATCAATTTCTAAGTCAGCCTAAAATGCCAGTGTATTAAGCAAAATGTGTTTAATGTCCATAATATTTTAATGCCGTTGCACCTGAAGTGTAGAACTGCTGGAACAGTTACCAAGCTTGAGACAGTAATGTGTAATGTAGCTGAAATGTTACAAATAGTTCCCAAGTGGCAAACATACCTCCATCTTTTTCATAAATACTAAGATTATTATTTCAGTAGTAACTACACCTTAAACAACATAAATTTTGTAGAATATTTTTCCTTTTCTTTTAAAAGAAACTGTGTATGTCATTATAACTTGTTAAGGTAAAATAACCAATTTTATTTACTCCCTTTAGAATCTTCCACAGTCTGTAATAGAAAATGTTGGAGGAAAAATTTTTACATTTGGATCCTATAGATTAGGGGTTCATACAAAAGGTAACATTTACTTTTTGTTATAAAACTGATGCGTTTGAGCTAATGACATATCTGTAAATGCCACACTTAAGTAACGTAAACTTACTGTTTTTTGAGGTGGTGGTAGATCTTTTTTAAAGTTTTTTTTGTTTGTTTGTTTGTTTCTATCTCCAGTCTTCATTCTAAATAAAAGAAATACCTTCCTATGTTATGTTTTTGTCATGGGTTGGGAAACAGACAAAAAAGTTGGAAATTATTTAAAAATGGAGGAAAGTTGTATATTTGGATTCTCATGGTTTGTTCTTTGAAAATTACTAGAAATGTTCCACAATTGAAAGAATAATATAAACTTTTTTTTTTCCATTTTGTTAGACTTAGTATTTCCAAAGACAAGCCATTCTGCAGGAAGAGAAACTAAATTTTCCTGTTTGTTTTTTAAAAAAAAAATTCTGGCTATTGCTGGCTTTTCGTGTCTGAAGTGTGAGTAACTTCTGCTAATGAACTATTTCAGGTGCTGATATTGATGCCCTGTGTGTTGCACCAAGACATGTTGAAAGAAGTGATTTTTTCACATCGTTTTATGAAAAACTGAAACAACAAGAAGAAGTAAAAGATCTGAGGGTATGTGAACTGCCTGATACAGCTAGCTGAACTGATGATGCTGAAAAGATAATAGTGAAAGATGATGCACTGAATAAGTGAATATAACTTTACTATTAAGGCTTGCAGTGGATTTTTAGTTAACCTGCAGCAAAGCCTATCACCGTAGTTGAAAGAAATAGATTTTCCCGTAATTTTCTCGGTTCCCACTTAATAGAGAAATTTATTTAAAAAAATGGATGGCAGAATGATCTCCTAGCATGTGTGTTAGTATTGCAAAATTTCTGCTTGCCTTCTAACATCAGGCAGATGCAAATGTGTTAGGTTGCAAAGGATCAGGACCAAACTTGTGTGTTTTCAACAAAGGTTTTAAAGTGTACTGTTATGCTGCTCTTTTTATAATTTCATGCTTATATAAACAATTACAGTGGTTGATATTAACTAAACCTTCTATATTGGCTGTCAACTGTGCATTTGAAAATGGAAGTTACATTTTTAGTGTGTCTCGCTATTAGATGCTTGTGCAAGATTTTTAGCATGTGAGGATGAAGATTCCTGTTGTAGAAATGGAAGACACATGGGTATATAGTATTTTGTTTCTATTATACCTAAATGACAGGCCTCCCTAGGTCAACTGGTGGAAGCTGTAATCTTCTCAGTATTGGCTCAGAGTAAATTTTCTCTGCTGCAATTCTTGTTTGGGTTTTTTTTTTTTGGATAGTTGCTGGCAAGTCTTAAACTTTGTTTGGTTTAGTCCTTCTCCCATAAAAGAAATGGAACTGTCTCTGCAGCATTCTTCCACTCTATGCATCCTGTAGTTGGTAACTACCAGGGTAGTGCAAACATGGTGGTAATACTATATGCACTGAAATAACTGTTTTAAATTCCTTATCTGAACACTTCTAGTCATCATTAAAGCCACATGCTATAATTAAGAGGATTCTGATTTTCAGGTTTTCAGTTAACTTTCCTACGAACTCTAACTCAAGCTAATGTTGTTGATGTAGCAGCAAGGTAGATCAATGTACACTGTTCAGTGTAGCTCTGCATTGATGCCAGTAAACTTTAGGTTAGGGTGTCATAACACTTTCAAATCATTCCAGCTAGGTCTAAGAAAGTTTATACATCTCAATCTTTAGGGAACATAAGCTTTCTTAATGGTTGCTCTAGTGAGTGAGTCTTGAGACAGTTGTGAATGTTGTATTTTGTGTAGGATCCATCCTGACAACCAGTAATGTTAAGGTAACCTTAACTAAGGTTAAGTGCATAGAGTAGTGTGTCTCCTCCGATTGTTAAGAACTGGAACACTCTTAGATCTGTGTTTAGCCTCTGGCCGTTCCTAACATCTCTTATTCAGAGGTGTGCAGTGTTTTTTGCTTTTATGAAGGCAGTGCTCTGCAGATCTGCATTTAGTTCAGATACTCTGTTCAGGAAAATGATATTCCTACCTGATTGCAGAGTAGACCTTATGTTCCATAGTTTCACCATGGGTTCTGTTTGTCAAAGTACCTTATTAATGACTACATTTAGAAAAGATGCTTGAGCTCTCGAGGCTGGCAACTTGCATCTGGTTTAGGTGAAGTCAGACTGCTTAGTTACACAGTTGTCTCCTTGTCATTTCTCATAAAATACTGACTGCAGAAACAATAGAAGCTTCTTAGAGTAAGAACCCCCATAGGTTGGCTTTAGAATATTTAGAGATGCTGTAAGGAGTAAAAGATACTTGATCATGTCCTACATGTAATGAGAAAGAGAGTTGGACCTTGAGGTAACATCAGAGCTGGCTGGTATGAGTTTTGGTTATAATTAACATGTAGACAGCTATAGCGTGTAGTAGATCAGTGCTTAACAGCATAAATCCCCAACACTGGAAAAAGACGTTGCTGACAAAAATCAACCTGAAAACAGAAAAGCATCTGTATAAATAGCATTTCATCATGATCGTGTAGACCTGCTAACTATTGCTTGTAAATGTTCTTCTCTATACTGAAAATAAAATGTAACTTTTTCCTTCCCCAGGCTGTTGAAGAAGCTTTTGTCCCAGTTATTAAACTTTGTTTTGATGGAATAGAGGTAAAGATCATCTTTTATTTTGTTTTGGTAGAACGTGGTTAAAACGACGTTTTCAAGATCTTCATAATTTATGAAGCTTTCATTAATATGGATACTATTAAAGTGAGCCTCTCTCTGCCCAAGTTCTTGACAACAGTCCTCAGCTGTGTCATTTGAAGTGGGGCTTTTAAGACTGAAACAAGTCTTTCTTTATGTACTTAAAGCTATGTATAGAATATTTTCCTGTTCTCTTTTAGGCACTGCTACCCATTTGTACTGATTAGTTTACTGACCTGTAGAGTACCAGTATTGGCATTATTATGATTTAACATTTAATAGAAATTATATTCATAAATAAGGTAGCTTCAGTAACTTTTTGGCTGCTAATGATTAACTGTCCAAACATTAAATTCAGATTTGCTTCAATACCTTATACTATAGGAAGCTGTGGGATCTTTGATCGTTCTCAAAAATGTACTGTATCCCCTTTGTCCCGATCTCTTTGGATGTCTGTAAACATATGACCAAAACAATGGTTTTGGTGCCTGTAGCCTTATGGATCAGCTGTCTTGCAATGATGAAGTTGTTTAACGTGATTTTTACTATTTTGGGAGAAGTTGATGAGCTGATGCCATATGGTATGGTTTGGGTCAGCTGTCCCGGCCATCTCCTGTCCCAAGATCTTGCCCATCCCCAGCCTACTGGTGCAGTGGTGGGCAATGCTGGGGAGACGGCCTTGGTGCTGTGCAACCACTGCACAGCAGTATCCAAAACACTGATGTGTTATCAACACCTTTCTAGCTACCAATACAAAGCACAGCACTATGGGGGCTGTTGTGGGGAAAATGAACCCCATCTCAGCCAGACCCAATACACTGCTTTCAAAAGATACTTTATTAATCATTCTCAGATTATTTTGTACTCAACCTCTAATCTTTTCTTGGTGACGAGGCAAAAATATACGAACTGTTCATCGGACTTGTGGCTTGTTATGTCAGCCAGTAACTGGTGGGTATAAGAAGGGTACTTCACAGTGGAGAAAGAATTCCCATGCTAATCTTCTGACACATGACATGATTTGAAAAGTTTTAGTAATGTACACAAGACTGGACAGTTCCTTCTCTCCCAGTCTGCATTAAATCGCTGCCTTGCAATTATAATGGTCATTAGTTAGGGTACTGGCAATTTTTGAGTCTTGGGAAGATGAACCACCCCCTTTGCCCTCATCCATCCAGCTTTACTTATTTGTGTTTTCACTGACATTTGTGTCCATTGACACTTAGGCAGACAGATGTATTTTCTCCAGATGAGAGAGATGTGCAGAGAAATGCATACAACCATACAGTAAGCTAGCATGTGACTTTGCATCTGTGTCAGCCATTTTACTACTGTCCATATACAGTTGGGTATTAGGAACATTTTTCTGGAGAATCTGTTTTCTGTGTGCATAGCTTAGGTATTAATTCTGAATATTGAAAGTTGCCACAGGTGTCTTCTGGTTAGTCTATTTTTTTTGTATTTTTTTCAATCATTTACATTCAAGTGTTGTCTCTTCTTTTTAAAAAATGAAATTCAAAATACAAGCCTAAATAGGGAAGTAAAAGGATTGTCTGTGAAAAGAGTACTAGTATCTCGCTCCAGTATAGTAATTTATGATGGGTTTTGGTCGCTTAGTTTATGACTGAGACTTAACCCGTGATGCTGATAGTGTACGAGAGTTCTCTAGCCTTGAACACTAGTTTATCGTAAGCACTCTTTTTATATGTACAAGTGTTGTTAGGCCACAATTTTTGGTAGTTGTGTTTGTGCCCAGTATGTCAGTATTGGAAGATTTTATTTTAATTTTCCTAATCCAGGCAAAAGGTGTCAGAAGTTATTCTCTCTGTAAAGAAAACCTTAGAACTGAGGAAAAGCACTTTAGTTTTGTTGCGATCCTGTCAGTTAAACTTCAGAAGCTTCTGCTAATACCAGTTTTTACATATGTATTTTATGTTCTTGCTTAAAATAAACAAGAACTTTCTTGATTTTTTTTTTGTTTGTTTTTCCTGTAGAAAACTGATTCCCCCCCCTCCAAATTATGTAGGACAAGCTGTTAATTCCTTGATTTGAAAAATCCTTTTAGTGTCAATAGATTCTGAATCTTTAGAGGTGCAAGACTTTCCAGAAACCAGAATAGAACTTCAAGCTGAAGTTAATTTTGAACTTGTTTTACATTGAAAAGTAGTACTTTTGACTTAAGTAGAAACTACTTCTACTTGTAGTACAGAATGTTGTTAAGACCAACTATTAAAGACTTTAAAATCAAAAGTGCACTGAATCCTTTAGAGGTTACTGTTCTTTGGAAAAGTGCTGCATAGTTTAAAATGGGTGGATGCAAAGTTTCAAGCACCTACGAAATAATCTTCATTTTAAGATACCTTCATCTTTGTTTTATCTGAAATTTTAATGTAACTAAAATGGTTTTGTTCTTGGTGCAGTAATACTAGGTATTTCATCATCTTATAAGTGAAGTGGTATCAGTTTATGATGATTAAAAGCCTCATCTGGTGAAGGGGGCTTGTTGCCTAGCAGACCAGCTGCTGCTAGGCACTTTATATTCTTATCATACTGGCTGACTGATACCTAATCTAAGACTGGAAAGGCAAACTGACTTCTCTGTTCTGTGTAATGCCCTTGCTGTGTATGGGACGATGTAAAACTCTAGTTCAGTGCTGAATAGGGTCTTAGATGTGCTTTGGCCAAGAAAAGCTATGATGACAAATTATTGCAGAAGTAGTAGCAAAGAAATTTGACATAACTTCAAAATCTATACAGATTTATACACTTGCTCAGTAGCTTGCTGGATTTTCAGAACTTCCCATTTGCTGTAATCGGGTATGTAGACTTTTCATAGATACTGGTCCTATACAGAGGCAAGTAGTTGCATGTGTGCTTTATAGTGCTAGATGGGAAAGGTCTTCTACTTTTTCTGTAGTTCAGTGATAATTTTGAGAACATTTATGTTAAAACTAGGTTGTTTTCACTGCTTGCTCTGATGTAATAGAACTTTGTATTCTGGACCTAGAAGCGGTGCTTGTGCCCACATGATTTGTATTTACATTGACAGTTGACATATTTTTTTTTTTATGTGTGTGCTGGTTCTGTATTGATCTTAATGTTTATTATGGCTCCTTTTCCAAGAGGATGAAAGATAGATGAAGCATCTGAAAGTGTTTCTATTAATGTCTGTGAAGGGTATTAGAATGCATTGTCTAAGCAGATTCTTTGTACTAGGAATGTCACCGAAATTGGAAATAAACCTCGTAACACCAATGTAGTGTTAAAAAGCAGGCATTCTTTATTCATGGCACTGGGAACGCGGGGGATAGCTCCTCCCAAAATAGTGTTCGTTCAATCAGTCTAAGAAACATTCTTTTATAGATACACAAATATATATTCATTATCCTCTACACAATGATTGGTTAAAAATTCTTCGCCTAACATGTAAATGACTACGCATGCTCACTATAACTTTCTAAGAATTTACTTCCTTGATCTTCCTTTTACTACCCTTGATCTTGGGTCGGAGGGTTTCTTGAGTGGGTGGTCTCTGAGTCGGTGGTCGTGATCTCCCCCTGCCGGAATTACCTTTTCTCCAAGTTAACTTAAACTTGGCAATACCAAATGGTCCTTCACGGACCGTTAACACAAACACACAATTATTCATTTCAAAGTCTTTGTTTCAAGACAGCAAAATTGCCTTCACTGTGTTAGACTACACCATTCAGACCAGTTGCACTGTTCCCTATTTGCTATCAAAGAACAAGACATACTACTCTTAATTCTGATCTTATACAATTACAATGTTACATACTGATTAGATCCTAGATGTTTGAATCAAGATGGAAAGGGTTGGGTGGACTTCTGAGCAGCATTCCTGGTGCATAATGTTCTTATGGTTACATCTCTATAGCCTTATTACAATTCCCAGCACCTCGGTTACAGGAAGACCACTATTCTTATTAGTAGTAAACTTGATGAAAATGGGTTACAGAACTAATTTAAAGAAGAAAGCAGTTTTCTAATGTCTTGTCTTATCTTTTTTTAAGATTGATATTTTGTTTGCAAGATTAGCACTGCAAACTATTCCTGAGGATTTAGACCTACGAGACGATAGCCTACTTAAAAACTTAGACATTAGATGCATAAGAAGTCTTAATGGTATGTATATACAAATTTGCATATAAACTTCTCATCTAATCTTTTAATAAGTATCTTAGATTGTTTGATACAGTAGTTAGTTGTTGACTTGACTGAAAATATGGCAACTCCATATCTATAAATGAAATCATAGCCAGTTTTATATATCTTTTTGAAGAGAAGGGTTGTTCCTTGTTGGCCACATTTTTATAAAAATTTTTCTTTTATTTGGGTAGTAAATGGTGCTGTCTAGAAATGAATGGGACTTGCAAGACTTTTCTGTGGAGCACTATTTATAACTTAATATGTATGCATGTCTTCTAATTTGTATGTGTTTTAAGATACATGAACATACACAAAATTGCTTCAGTGATAAATTGGGGATATCAAAATACTTTCAGCTTGAGATCAGGTCTCAGGTCTTAAGTAGCTTACCAGCTTGTGGAACCCTTAACTTTTCTATAATACCGCAGCTTAAAAAAATGTTTTTTATGTACAGGATGGTAGGGGCTTTAGCCTGTATGCAACTTGGCGGGGGGAGAGGAACATGTGATGTATCACTGACTTCTGTTATGAGCTGAAACCTTGATAATTTGACATTACCACTGCAACTTGCACTGTTTTGTGACATTCACATTTGTGTAGTCTCTAGAATTCATGCTTGCCTCTTACTTGCTTTGAAAGGAACTCCTAGTCTTAGATAATACTATCTTCTTGCAACTAGCTCTCTGCAACTGTTTAGTAACTATGAACAAATCAAGCAGTTAATATTGTAGTATCTAATGTTATTCTTAATCCTGAAATTATCCTATCAAAGTAATTCATATATCTAAAAACTATTCTCTTTAACCTGTTCTCATAAATTCAAACAAAGCTGTGACCTGTGACTTCCAGGTTTTGTCTACGTCCGTGAAGACTCATGCTTTTAATTTGTCTGCATGTGGTATGATACACTGCATGTAATCCCTTAATAGCAGAACTTAAAATTTGTTTGTTTCTTAAACAGCTTGTACAGCTCAATAATAAGAGAAAATAAAGTAGCAGTCCAAAACTGTAACTATGCGTGCATGAATGTTGAGTGCTGCTGTAAAACAGCAGTAAGTAAGAGGAAAAAAACACCAAAAGAAAGTATGTTAAACTTTCTAATTCAAAACAAAAGGGATCAAAATATGAAATGAGTTTCCAGCATGCTGATCTGAAAAGTTTGATAGCTTTGAAGGTGAGGGGGGGTAAGCCAGCAAAAAACTTTGCAGGCAGCAAGTTTAATGGGTTCTTTCTTTTGGCAGGTTGCCGGGTAACCGATGAAATTCTGCATCTAGTACCAAACATTGACAACTTCAGGTTAACACTGAGAGCTATCAAACTGTGGGCAAAACGTAAGCAGTTTTATTCCAAAATTTGTGAAGTTCCTGTTAATTCTTACAGTTACTGATAACTCTCTCCTTTTGTCTCTTTCCTTCTCAATCCACAGGCCACAACATCTATTCCAATATACTAGGTTTCCTTGGCGGTGTTTCCTGGGCTATGCTAGTAGCAAGAACTTGCCAGCTTTATCCAAATGCAATAGCATCAACTCTTGTACATAAATTTTTCTTGGTATTTTCTAAATGGTATGTTTTTTCTTTAAATTTAGATTACACTAAAATAAAATTGTTTGTAGACACTAAATTTTAGTCCTGTTTTTATGGTATCATTTTCAGCTGTTACCAGAATAAGATAGTAGTTATAAGCATTGTTCTTGCTGCCAGAAAGTTGTTAGCTTGAAGTCTTCAATAAGTCACCCAACATGTCTTGTTCTTAAAGAATCCAAAACTAAACCACACAGTTTTTAATTAAAATTTTCTTAAGTATTTGTCATAACTCAACATTACTCTTCAGATAAAATACTTACAAAGTATTTAAGCAAATTAAGAGCAGACGCCCCAAAATGTTAAGGCTTTTAACATTCAGGTACTGGGATGATGGGAAAAGGAGGCATGTCAGTATTGGTTTTGGGCACACGGCTTAAATGCAGTTCAGGAGAACCAGTGTCAAAAGTGTGGTTTTTAATCTTTTTAGTGTGGAGAGGTAGGTGTTTTGGAAGTTGGAATTTCATACAATTTCATACTCCTGAGATAGTTACTTCAGAAAGATAGTTTGAATAACTGATGGGAGTAATGGGAACATTGCAAGGAAATTTAGAATGAATGGTACAAAAATGTACTTTGCAGATTACAAATGAATACTGTTTTTCTTGAAA
>NW_010564106.1:21244-26329 GCF_000687285.1 Phaethon lepturus
TATTCTTTGAGAGACATTTACTGATTTTAAGTATCAATGTACCAAGTTGTTGCTTTACTTCAAGTATAGTGTCTTTCCATCTTAACATGAAGATAATTTTCACAATTTCCCTGTCTTCAATCCATAGGCTTTATAGCATCTTTGAGGTACCTAGTGTTTAATAAAATCTTGCCACACTAGCTAAAACTAATAGAGGAGAATTGGTTGCAAGCTCTGTTTAATGTGTTCCTTACTGCTGTCCATTTTAAGTGTATAGCATAGGAGCATTAACATACGAATACCAACCGATTAACTGACTTCTACTCTTTATAGGAAGGTAACTTTACTCATGGATGTAGAGATGACTTGAAGAATAGAAGTATTACTTTTCATTCTTAGTGTTTCATTCAGCATGGTTTCTTTTTGTCTTGATTGGGATTTTTTTGATACATATGCTTTGTAATGATACTATAATGCTGTAATCATGCTGGCTGTTTCTTCTGTAGTTTGTCCATGAAACAGCTATCTTGAAGATGAACCCAGTGTCAATCTTCATAGAGGAATTTCTCTCTGATAGGTATATTTCAAGAAGAATTAGAGGAGTTTAGTTACCTAAACCAGTAGTTGGAAAGCTCCAAGACTACAGAGAATTCATTGTTCTGATGCTCTGGAGAAGCTAATTACAGCTGCGTTGTAGTTCAGCAATATAGCTTGTTTAAGCAACCCCAATTAGACCAGAGGAAATGATGCTGTACCTTTTGAAAGCAGAGTTAAGAAGGATTGCGTTCAAAAGTATTGTTTGTTGAACATACGTGGTTGTATCAAATAGTCTTATTCAGTGCTACAATCTTTTTGAACAGGGAATGGCCAAATCCAGTGCTATTGAAACAGCCAGAAGAATGCAATCTTAATTTGCCTGTATGGGACCCAAGGGTTAGTGTATTATTTTTTCCCCTATAAGTCACACTGTACAATAAATTCAGTTGCTTAAAGAATCCTGGGTGAACTTCATTTTGGGTTAATTAAACTTATTATTTTGGTATTATGTCTTCTTTATAAGTAACCTCTAGTTCTCCTGAGTGTGGAACAAAGTTAGCTTAATTTTGTAAACTGACCACTTGAAGCACACTTGCTGAACAATGTACTTTTTACTCCCAACTTTTGCAATAAGTGATCCTAATAAATATTCAGCATAATAAGATCAATGCCTTAAAGTAATGCATTTTTGAAAACCTGCTTATCTTAAAACCGTTTGCTTCTGACTTAAACCTGTTATTTTTGCAATTATATTGAATTCACTTCAGTGCAACAGTCACAGCTGGATAGGTTTGGTTCTGTATAAGTCTAGTAATACGTCTTTTCATCTTGGACAAAAGAAGATCGTAACTTGAAATCTTAAGTTGTTTTGTATATTGCTTACAATATTTAATCTCTACCTTTGTAGCACTTACTACGGACATTAGACATTCATGCCCTTCAGGCAGTCGATAAAACAGCTTGCAGCAGATGCACAGTTCACATTCGGAGGTTTCAGTAGGGCATAGTGTGAATGTGTTCAATGCTGTTTTGTCAATTTTAGAATAGTTAGTGTTCAACTACTCTTTTTGGTGAATGGTGTAAGCACCAGAGGTTGAGTTGTGTGCTTTTTTGTACTTGACATCTGTTTTTCTGGTTGACAGAAGTCCATGTTTAAGTATCGTGAGACAGTTGAAAAAGTGTTCTTGAGTCTTACTGGTATTTCTGGGATAGGGGGTTTGAGGTCAGTGTGTGATGGGAACTGTCTGTATTGTAGTAGCTAAACGAAGTGGGGTAAGTTAATGACAGGGGTTTATTTTTAATTTACCATCTACAAGATTGCTACTCCAATGCTATTTTAAATGTATTCTGTGTGTGTTTTGTCCCTTCTTTTTTTGTTTCCCTGTGTGCTGTTTAATAAAAGATAACGCAAGTGATGCTTCTGTCAGGTTGCCTAGAGCCTCTTATCTTAAGCTGGCTCTTTATTTTCAGTAGTCTTACAAAAATAAAGTATAAAATATATTTCGCAAGGTCTGAAGACAGTCATTCTTCTGAAGGTGCTCATGTAGTGATAAGGTGTCCTTGTTCTGACGTCATCACAAGCTAATTTCTATTAAAGAGAGAAATTGTTCTGTTCAGTTGGCATTTCTGGACTTAGAAATGCCTGCCACGTGATCTTCATGTGCTGACAGGTTACAGCCCTCCCACATCACTGTGGTTCAGAAATAATGTCCTCTTTGAAAGCATTATCCTTGTTTTCTAAACTTTCTCTGAACTATTGGTAAATTTACTTGGTCTGCAAACTAAGATCTTTTAGAAATTAACACTCGATTGTAGTAAAGGGAAAAATCCAAATTTGTTAACTCATGTGTATGCTTGAAGAAAACTGATTGGCTGTTGTTATATATAGGTAAACCCCAGTGATAGGTACCATCTTATGCCTATAATTACACCAGCATACCCACAGCAGAACTCTACCTACAATGTGTCCGTTTCCACACGGATGGTCATGGTTGAGGAATTTAAACAAGGTAAGTATTATCTTATGCTCTCTACATAAACATATTCAAACAGATTTAAAATAGTTCTATTGTAGGTATGCTTTGTGAGGGGGGAGGTGGGAGGGTGTTAAATAGCTTCTTGACATGAGACTTTTTCTGAGGGAGGTAGAACTTGGTCTGTTACACTTATGTTGGCTTAAAGTTGCAAATTCAGTAGAGACTTCTGCAGATCTGTCCTTCACTGTTAGAAACTGAGGGTAATTAATTACAATGCCTTGTGCTCTGAGAATTAACGGTATAATATTTTTTTTTGTTTATTTCAGTGGCTTTAGATTGTGTCCTGCCACATGGAAGATTAGGGTAGTAATTCCACTTGATGGGTGTTTCTGGGCCTAATATAAGACAATGTACTTGCTCTCAGATGAGTCCTCTAGATTTATCCTAGTAGTCTGCTTCGATAATTATAGTAGATAAAAGAACATGTTGTCAAAGCAAGGAGTAGACTTGATGCAGAGAGCAACTACTAGTAGCTCTCTCGGGCAGAGCAGTAGCTTTTTGTCTCACCGTTTCTTTGCCTTGTATGCTGCCTTGCACAAGAGATGACTCAAGTACTGTAAAGAAAAAAAATCTATCTTCTTTGGACTGAGTAGTTACTGTGGCATACATAAAAGATTAAATTGAGCTCTGTTACGCTGCAAAGCAAAAATACATTAAATCATCAGCTTGATCACTTAACATTTCTAAATGTATTTTATTGAGGTTCTTTTTAATAATATGATTTTTATAACTACTGCCCACTTAAGGTATGACTAGAATGTAAAGCTTGTTGATAAATTCCTTTGAATTTGAAGGGGGGAAATAATTCATAGTAACCTTTGCTAAGTTAATAAGGTGTTTTTACTTGGGGTACTAAACTGTATTTAAAAAAAAAGTTTAAATTTTTTTTTATAATTTAGGTCTTGCTATCACAGATGAAATTTTGCTGAGTAAGGCAGAGTGGTCCAAACTTTTTGAAGCTCCAAACTTCTTTCAAAAGTACAAGTATGTATTTTATGGCATGGCAGAATATATTAAGTTTATCACTTAAAATATATAATGATGCTCTGTAGCACAGGATCTTAACTATACATACATTAAACTTCTGAAGTGTTTTGTTAGGATTTTTCTATCCAGAGGGGGAGTGAATGCACTATTTTCCTTTCTCTTAGAAAATGAATAATTACCTCAGGTACTTTTTTTCTCTAGTGTGTGTTGCAGGAACCTGTTAGTCCCTGACCAGATACTTAGAATGTCACCAGTTGACTATACAATTGGTATGCTACCAATAAAATTGAAAATATATATATGAGCTGGTTTGACTAACAGAAATGTTCTTTAGTGGTGTCAGTAAGCATTCTAAAAATGGGTCTTGCCTCTCAGGAAACAAGTTATTAAAAGATCTAATTCTGAAGGTCAATATTTAAGATGAATACATACTTGAAACTGTGTGTCTTCCTCTGTCAATATAGTCAACAGTTCACTCTTATAATAAAATATATTTTTGCAATTGTGTTGACTAACTGCCAGATGTACTAGTTATTACTAGATTTTTTTTTTCATTAAAGCTTAAGGCTTTTGGCTCTTATTAATACTCTTTCACACCTAGCTTCTCTAATTTTGTAATGTCTTTAAGGGAAATACTGAAGTTCACACTTCACATTTTTAGGTTTTCTAGTAATATGCTTGTGGGGCAGAAGCTTGTTAAATGTATATGGACTTGCTGAAAGTTGTATTTTTATAATAAATATGGATTATTAAAATACGGACTACATCTTCTTTGCCCTCAGTTGAAATTGGAGACCCATTTTTCTTGAATCAAGATCAAGTATATTTTACACTTGTTTCTGTGTTGGGTGGTTGGTTGGTGATGTACTAATCTAAACAAGATTGAAATATACAGTTCCCCCATTAAAAGAGACTGATGACCTTCATAATGTGTCTGTGTTTTGTTTCTATACCTTTTGCATGATAAATGCTTTAAAACATTTGGATGGCTTTTATGTTGTACCTTGGAGATTAAGTTTGAAAACACTTAAAAGCACTATAAAGTTATTTTTTGAACTTAAAAATGGGCTGCAGACAAATCAGTTTCTGCACAAGAGGTTGCTAATAAATTCTGTAGTACATTTTCTGTTTCTTCTGAAAATAGGAAAAAAATAAGAAATATTAAATGATTTGAAATAATCTCCATTTTAATACAGGTTTTTTTGTGTACCAGCTTTAGCCATTTTATCAGTTTTAGCAATAAAAGCTTGCCAACATTAAATATCTAGGTTTTGTATGTTTTGCACAAAATGTCTTTGCTTTAAGTGGAATGGTATTATGGAGCCTGCTTTAAATTACCCAAGATTTTATCTGTTTTACCTCAGTAAGTTAATTTAAAGCTTTGGTTAATAACCTTTACAAAATAAAATTATCTGCAGTCATCAGTATGCAATACATGTGGGACTATTGGTCAAATCTCCGTCTGAAAGCTAGATGTTTCAGATTTCCCCTCCCCCTTTTCACACTCTCCTGTTTAAGTTGTAGATGCCTTGATTTGTTCCTGCTG
>NW_010564106.1:26360-56516 GCF_000687285.1 Phaethon lepturus
GTGTAGTGCTCTGCCAGATAAGAGAAGATCTGATCCTTGCTCTGAGACCTACGTTTAAAAACATTTCTTCCCTGAAAGCATAGCTTTAGTAATCTGTAACACTTTCAATGGAAATAAGTTCCTAAACATCTATGTTGATAGTGAACACTTTTGACTTGTTAGCTCTGTTTCAAAATAAACAAATTTCAATGATGTGTGACTAAGGAAATCTACAGGCTAATACATACCTGCATGACAGGAGCAGATTAGAAATTGGGAAAATGGGAAAGTTGTTTTAATTTATTTTTCTTATTTTTGAAATGACAGCAGTTACTTGGAGTTAGGGAGTTATGTGTGTTATCTGCCCTTCATGTAGGTTTAAATTTTTCAGATGGTGGGGGGAAACAACAACAAAGAACATACGCTTGCTGGATATGGTGTTTTACAGGGAAATGGCAAGAATATGGATACAACATGAGTATGAAGTATTAAATGAGAATGAAATTATTAGAGCTTAAAACCAAGAGGGAAGTATGGTGATGAGATAAATAACACTCATTTAATGAGCTCTAGCTTATTGTTTCTCTGTTGTAAAGACAGATATCCTGCTAAATAGATAGAATATAAATGTACCTTTTAGAAAGGTACTTTGAACACTTGCCTTGATAGGACTTTATCTAAAGCACTGGATAATTCAAAGTGTATTTTGACCAATTTGACCAAATATTGGTAATTTGGCCAAACCAATATACTTTAAAATAATACCCTGCATCTAAAAATCACCACTGAGAGGTAGAAGCTTAACTTCAGAATTGTGTTTTTCTTTATCATGAAGTAATGGATACTCTGAATTAGACATATTCATTGCGATAAAATTACAAATGAAGAACTGATAACAAGTCTTGTCTTTGTAAAATTTAAGTGAGACCTTGAGACACTAAAACTAAGTATGTCTTAATTTTTAACAGCTTGTGCTGTTTACTGTTTATATTTTACTGAAAATGGCAATAGCATATTCCCAGTGATTAATCCCCCCTCAGCACTGTTTAACAGTCGGGGAGGGGCAGGCAGGGAGAAATTGCGTATTTTCCTTTTCCTTCTTTTTTTCAGCTAGTACTACCTGAGCAAAAGTATCTAATCATTATACTTATTTTCATAAATTAGGCTTAGGGTTTATTTCCTAGGTGCTTACCAGCTAGTTGAGGCTTACATATAGCCAAATTAAATTTTTTTTAGTTGTTCTTCAGAATTTTGTTTCAAAGAGCTGCTTTTAATGAGTAACTGGAAAATTAGTTTCTTCAAATATTTGCAGATTTGAGATTTGTCTCTTTCAGTTCTTACGTGGTTAAAAACAGCAAAAAGCTTAAGTTGTCTTTCCTATGAAATGAAACATTCTGCAAGTGTTCATGGTATGTATGATGTAGGAATCTTACGGATGATAGTTGCATATCTGGTGTTCCTTGGAAGAAATTGATATTAGAGATGAGTAACTTGTCATACAGAATTTGAGTAAAGGACTGTTATTCTCTTCTCCCTCTTTTTTTAAAATTATTTTTTAAGACTTCCTGTATCATTGCTAAATTCCACTTGAGTCAGCAGAATGTATGTTCCCAGAGAGAGTTAACTTTCTGAGAGAATTTGTTACACTGCCCCCCTCTACCCCCCAAGCAAGAATTCAGGTATTTTAGGAATATAAATGATTGAATCATGGTATCTTGCAAGTAACTAAAATGAGGATTTCAATAAGATAACAGGAAAAGGAACAAATCCTTAACATTTTTGTATGAAGCAGTTAAAAAAGATGCAAAAAAAAATTTAGATAAAACGCCCTATTCAGAAGGGGGAAGCAGTTTCTCCAAATCTCTTTTCCAGTCCTCTTGTTTTGTTGACATTCTCTGACTGATTTCAAAGTAGCATTTAGCAGCTGTTTTTTTTTCTCTTGCCCTGTAAAGATGAGCACAGAAACATGTAGTTAACTGGTTGGATCTGTTGCTTTTGATTTACTGTTACTATTTGAAGACCTGTAGCATCAGAGAGGACTCTTGGCACCATAGCTTTTCACCATCGTTGACCTTGTGTTCCTTTCTATGAGGTATATGTATTAGGGCTAATTCCTCATGTTACTACTGTTCTTTGAATCCTGCTCTGAAGATCCCTAAGTATACTCTATCAGTATAGAGTAATGCCAAGTTGGATGACTTGGGATGTTCAAACAGATTTCCAAGCTAAACTTCTGAAAAACCTGACTGTAGACATGTAAGGTTCCCCTGCCTCCCTCATTATGAACTCAAGTTAAAAGTAATCATTCCCCATTCCACTGTCCTTGGGCTTCTTTGTTTAAAATACCATTCTTGCTTTGTATACTGTTTGTTTGAAATTTACTTACAGTGGGTATACACTGATTATCCTGGAATATAATTGAGAGCTTAAGAATTATCATCAGAGGAAACATTCCTTGTGAAGTTTCAGATAAGTGTCTTCAGACAGTTCTAAAATGCAGATACACAATTTTTTAACCACACTTGATCATGTTATTTTTGACTTTGAACGAACAAATATATGCTAACCACTCTCTAACTATTCAGAAATAATGTTGCGACTAAGACTACTGACATATGTATGGATGGTTGTGTACAGTTGTCTTTACTTGCAAGAAATCCCTAGTATAAATCCCTGATCTCATTAGATATTGAAATTTCTGTATTGTTTTCAACTAGTGCTATGTTCCTAGCCTTTTATTGTTAAGGTTATTGTTATTAAAGTATAGTTGCAAATGTCCCTAAAATCTGAAATGTTTCAAGAAGTCCATTAGTCGCACGCTTGGGGGACATAGCCCCTTTGTCTACTTACAATACTTAATTTTATTATAGGGTATATACTTAAGCTAATAATCTGTAGTTTGCAATGTAGAACTTACTGCAAAGTTTTAATGTTAAGGTTTGAATGTCTAGTTTTAGAAGTATAAATAGAATAGCGTATTGTCTTTATCTCCAAAGGCATTATATTGTACTTCTAGCAAGCGCACCGACAGAAAAACAGCGACTAGAATGGTGAGTATAATGCTTGCTATTTAAAAGAAAAACAAAAAACACCAAACAACAAAACCAAACAAAAAAACTGTCAACCTTGGATGCAAGGGAATATCTAGCGTACTTTTTAATGAAACAAAGTGGAGCTTCAGTGTTTCAAAATTAAATGGATGAAGATGGTACACTGCTGAAAAACAGTAAAAATGAAGAACCAGGGAGTGAAGGTTGTTGCTTGAATTTTGCTTCTTTACAGCACTGTCAGGTTCACTTTACATATCTTATTTTTTTAAGCTCTGTGCATTTTTTAAATAAGCAGTGTGAGCAAATATGTTTTTAGTCTCTAGAAATACTGTTTCTCAAAAAAAAAAAAAGCCTCTTTCCCTTGTTTCAGCTCTTTTTATTAGGGAAGTTTTGAGATTGTCAGATATTGGGAATTTTTTCATCTTTAAAATCTATCATCTGAAGCCAAAAGAATATTGGAGAAATATGTTGGAGTTTCTTGCTGACTGCCTTTTACTGATATGTAATGTCTTGCTATTTAATTCCATTTGTAAAATCAGGCCATAATGAGACCTTCAGGCCATTCTTAAGCTTCCCTTACATTAGTTTTTGTAACGTGTTCACTTGGTTTATTGATCTGGATTAATCTGTCATGTATAGCGCACTAGTTCTTTTGTAGTCTCAAATATTAGTGTAAGGAGAATGTTAAAGATTTTACCCTGATATATGAAGTTAGATACTTCTATTATTTCATATTAATGAGAACTTGCTAATAAATAACATTTATGCAGGGTGGGCTTGGTGGAATCAAAAATCCGTATTCTAGTTGGAAACCTGGAGAAGAATGAATTCATTACACTGGCTCATGTGAATCCACAGTCATTCCCAGCACCCAAGGAGAATCCTGACAAGTAAGAAAAACTGTTTTTTCATGTAATGGTGAGGAACTAACTTAGCTAAAATATCAATTCATTAATAAATAAACTAGCATTTTTACAGAATCTTAAATGGATTAATTTTTAATGACAGCACCTAAAGCCAAACAGTTTTCAACTCTTAAGTACTATTTGTAAAATTAGATATTATTTATTCTGTATAAAAATGTTTCTAAGCCGGAAAAGAACTTTAAGGAAAGAACATATTTTTGCTAATAACTATTAATTGCATAATTTCTTGCCAGTAATAGGCGTTAGTTACTGCTGCTTTAGCTGTTGTTTGAACATCTAGTATCAATTGGTAAGACAGTTTTAATTATGAGGCAGCACTGAGAATTGTCTAGAACATCAGACAGCAGAACTGAAATCTTGAGTAACTAAGTACATTTAATGTTACTAAATTTAGCAGTTGAGATGAATGTCATTAAAACTTGGCAATGGCTGATGTTAGAATTCCTTGGGACGTGGAAACAGTGGAGCGAACACCAAGCACTACAAATTGTTTAGGTTTATATATGTTTTTCAACTCCTTCCCCTTCTGCCACTCCCTCCTCCCCTACTCAAAACAATGATTGCAGGTGTGTGGGCTAGAACTCTTTTTAGTGTTGTAATTAACTTGTAAGGAGTCATATTTGTGTGAAGTGAAAGATGGAGAAGAAACTTTTGTCTTTGCTGCGAATACGTGAAAAGCCTTGTTTACCTTTCACACAGCCTTTTCCAGACATAACTGCTTCAAGTGACAGCATGGTGCTACTCTTTTAAAATTATATACATAAATGACATGCATGTTCCAAGTGAAATTGGACAAAAGTAGGCACTACCTCTTCAACACCATTTTAGTGGGTAAATACAGCTACAACTGCCTGCATAATCACAGGCTCCGATTTAGCTCTTATTTCAGAGGACCTGATGTGGGCAATGCTTTTAGGAAAGGTCATTTTTCCCAGTGTAAACAATGTATGTTCTTTCACCTGCCTGCCTAAGTTTGTTCGTTAATTGATTGGAAAAAGTGTTCTTCTGAAATAGCCTTATAGGGAAAAGACATTTGAATTAAAACATTAAATGGCTTGAGCTGCTATAGAAGTGTTGCACTATATTCTATAATAGTGTAATAGTTCAGCTTCTATGTATACTGTGTGAAGATGAGCTGTTTTCTTACGTGGAAACTGCGCTTTGTGGTCAGTTACAGCTAGGAAATTTGACAGTTGAAGACAAGCTTAGGTGGCAAAATGGAAGTTGTTTAGTCAGGGAATAGATTCTGACTGCTTTCAGGGTCAGGTGCTGAAAATCTGTCCTCTCAGATCTGTTACCTTTGAAATCTATTTCCTTCACAGTTGCGATGGCTAGTTGTAACTCCCAAAAATGAGAGAATCTATACGGAAGCACAGTTGAATAAGTAATCTACGGATTATCGTTGTTCATCACATTTGCTGGCGATAGATGTATCAGTGTTTCATGACTTTTTTTGTATTGTGAATGAGAAGGGAATGTCGTTAAGCCAGTTTTGTTTTTTGTATTTCTGTGGCTAGCTCCCCATTGCTAGTGGAGCTAAAATGAACAACTGTTGTCTGTTGCAGCAGATAACTTACTAGATTACTCAGTTCTTTTGTCAGTATTATATGACTGTTTTATGTAAAATTTTCCAGGGAAGAATACCGTACAATGTGGGTGATTGGGTTGGTGTTCAAGAAAACCGAAAATTCAGAAAATTTAAGTGTCGATCTTACCTACGACATTCAGTCTTTTACAGACACAGGTGAGTTTTGCTTTCTAGATGTTCTGCTATTAATAAAGTTGCTGAAGTTACTGTCTTTGTTTATAACATACTCTGTTATAGTAGTAGAATTGTATGTAGACATAGACTACAAGAATTTAGCAAAGGAATTAGGGTGTTATGTAATGAAATACAGTTTTAATGAGTTTTAATGCTTCTAGATGCTTCAGACTAATCGTTTTCAGCTTGTTTTCATTAAAACTGATTGAAATGATGAACACAAATATTTCAGATCTCACTAAAAATGGTACATTATATTGTGATCTTTATTAAACAGACAAGTTTGTTATCATATGGAAACTACGTCGCCTAACCTCATTTTGACAATATGTGTGTAGTTTAAATATTTTTTATTGCTTGATGAAACTGAATTTCTCAGTCCATTAAAGCCGAGTATCTAGCAGACTCTAGAACAAAATGCCTTTTATTCCATGGCATTTTATACTAGCTAGTTGGTTGAGTAACTTTCACATCCAACACTAAGTGCAAGAAACCATTTTGATTTTTTCCGATGTTTACTTTTTGATTCACGAAAATAATACAGAACAGGCATAAAAATACGTAAGCAAAGAATTGGTAACAGCTGGAGAGTGTGACTCTCCAGAGTCTTAAGACTAAGATAAGTCTGTCAAAGATACTGTTCCTTTCTATCTTTTTTTTTTTTAAACAAATTACAGTTAACTCTATAAACATATTTGAGCCTTAAAGGAATGGGTTCAAGTGCTACCTAAAGCAACCCTGGTCTCTGGATTTCTAAGAATCTGGAAGAGAAAAAATTGTACACCTTCATCCCCCCCCAGTGTGGATGTATGAGTGAACGTAATATATACGTAGATATATTAAGTAAATCATGACAAGGTTTGAAAGTTCTTTATTGTCATATATAGCTGCAGTAGGGGATCTGTGTGTGTGTATATATCCATATCTGCCTTTTTCTGTCAAAGGGATTTTTATTTTCTTGAGAGGTGGAATGTGCCTTCTGATTATAAGTGGTGAAGGTGAAACTATAGACATATCATCCTAATTTTTGAGAATATAGAAAAGGCAGCATGGCTGCTGCTTTGAAGGAGTGAAGGAATCTATGTATTACAGTTTCTCAGGTCTTTTATTGTTTATAAACAGATATTTCAGTAGTTTTCTTGTCAGAGAATTTTGGTATGAAAAGAAATATAAAACTTGCACTTATGATTTTGAACAATTTATTTGCACTATATTCAAATCTGAAATTTGTCTAAATATATGCAATTTTAAATGAAATAACATTTAATCAAAATCATTGTAGACTGTGATGCATAGTTTTCAGTTCAATAAGTAAATACACTTCCAAAAGTAACCAACTAGCAAACGATTTCTGTTTGTGTGTTGTGGGTTTCTTTGTCATCTCAAACTAACATGGGTCTGTCTTCATTGTTTTTAATCCGTCCCAAAAACTTCTGTTTGCCTTGTCTTTTGGAATAGATCTTAAGATTTTATTAAAACTACTGAATTATTTTAAAAATGAAGTTGTGGAATAGCTTTCTTTTTAGTGGGAGCAGGGGGAGGAAGAGAGTCATGAAGTCTGGGCTAGGTTTTCCTTGTACTAAAATTTTGGTCTAATGTCAGGAATATGGAATGCTTTAACCATGTCTGGCTTTCCTGAGCATGCCCCTGCCTTAACTGTAACTTGTATAATCTTTACACAGAGGCTTTATAAGCTTCTTCAGTACCAAAAATTAGTGTAGTAGGCTCTTTAATATGCAATATTCATTGAGCTCTTTGTGTGTCTGTCAACAGCTTTTTAATTACACGTTCACAGCCTATTCAATGAGATTCCTTAAAGTTTGCAGAACATACTGTGAATAAGGGAGATACCTCTTACGTTTTTGTATTTAAGATCTACACAATTTTTTTTATTCATACATCTGCCACAGCTTTGTTCAACATTGTATAGAAAGTTGATGTAAAAGAACAACAAATTTTTAATTTTTCCTGGCTTTTACTTGAACCCAAGATGCTGGGTTGACAGTATAGTTCCTTCACTAGCACTAACCATGTAGACTCACCAGAAGTAAATCTTCTGAAGTGAAAAGAAATAGCTCATTATAGTAGACATAATTAGAAAAAAAAAAAGGTAAAACAACAACCAAAAGAACCCCAAAACACAGCAGAAAAAAAACCAAACATAAATCACTTCTGCATAAAAATGTAGTGGTATCTGAATTGCCAGAATAATTTGTAATATGTTAGCTGGCACACAAGCATTCAATTTCTGAATGAGAACTCATTTGCAAAAATAGCAGCTGAATCAACTGTGAAGAAAATAGTTTTATGTAAATACGGTGTTTCTTATGAGGATATCTTATTTCTATCTTTAGTCCCTTTGAGATGAAATGAAGAATTCACTTCAGAGCTGTTACTGTTAAAACTTGTTAACAATATAGTTGAGAGCACTGTGTGCTTGCAAGCTATTTTTCTTGGAAAACAGGTTACCTGTTTCCTAACTAATGTTTTGGTGTTTGTACTATCAGCAGTGGCATAGTAGGCAGTTCACTTTTTTTCTTCCAGAACAAGGAAATGCTATGCTTAGTCGTGAGGGTAATAAATGTTCTGAAATGCAAATTGTTTCTGCCTGGGCAAGTAAGTGGACTTTGCAAAATGCTTCAATATGTCTTAATGTTATTCTAATTGTGTAGTTTATAGGCAAGCAATAAACAGCAAAATGTTTGAGATGGATATGAAGATTGCTGCAAGGCATGTGAAACGTAAGCAACTTCACCAACTGCTACCTAATCACGTGCTTCAGAAAAAGAAAAAGGTAAACTTGACTAATATTTAGAGCAATAAAAACATCATTGAGAAATTATTCCTGAGCTTTTTAGGTTTAGTAATCAAAGAACTCAAATCACATATTGAAAGCTTAGTTTTACCTGTATAAGCAATGTGATCTCACTTGACTGTTAGCAGTATTACTAGATGCACTAAATAATTCTAGAGTTCCTAGAACATTAACGACATGGATAGTATCTTCAGGTCTGGCTGAAATACCATATTTTGTTGGCCTTCTGAAATGAAACAGATTTAAAACAGTATAATACTAAGGTTTTAAAGCTCTCTTGCTATTTTAACATGCAGGTCACCTAAAGGAAGCATCTGTAATAATACCAATAGAACAATTAGTCAAGCAATTCTTGCTATCTCCAGCTTTTCCCTCTTGAGTTGTTATTACTTAGACTTTCCTGTAAGTCTCCTAAATGTAAAATCACAAGTCATCAAACAGAAGCAGAGTAGAATGTTGAACTTGTTGCTGCCTTTTATTCTAAGATGGTAGTCTGTTGTTGTAACTGAGATTGAATACTTTTGAGGATAATTTGAAGGAAGGTATTCTTCAGCCTGCAACTTGGCAGCTTCTGGTATTGTATGCTCTTTTAATTAAGAGTAAAAGACCTAAATGACAGTTTTGACATCAGAAAACTGCCCATTGCTTAGCCAGGACAATTTTTTCCCTCAATATCTAGTTTACCTGTGTGGCCATACATGAGAATGGTAGCAATTTAAAAAAAAATTTTAATTAAGCTGTTATGTTGGATGTGACTTACTTTCAGTAGAGGCAGGAAGAAGGGGGTGGGAGATACTAAATTTAACAATTTAGTCTGTATTTTGAAATCCCTGCTTCTTTGTGTTAGCTTAATCTGAGAGCAAGACAGGTTTGCTTGTTATTGTGAGTAGCTATAGCACTGTTATATACTCTTGTTTAGGTATATCTGAATAATGTGCTCTATTACTATAGCTGTTTTATATTAGCTGCTTTTTTAAGAATAGGAAATGTTGTATTGAAACCAAGTGTAAATCTGTTTGTAATACATTTCAGAGGACAATGTAAATATTAAGTAATAGATCTCTTATAGTAGTACTATGTCACAGGAGGATATTCTTCTTCACTAAGTTCAAATAGGTCTCTAAATTCTTTGTATTAGTTGTGGTTTTGGTGTATGTCAGTATTACTTTGAAGTTAATAATGAAAGCAGTATCTATAAGCCCACAAAAATAAAGAAATGTGAAATAAAGCTGAAAATATAATCACTAAATGTAATAACAGTTTATCTTACGGTTTTGAACGTCATTGGTTCAGATGAATCTGAATTGTGAATGTGGAAATGTAAATGCTTGTAGTGACAGGATAGTGAATTATTTACATGTAAAAGGATTTGAAAATTGCCCATTCATGTTTTGCATTTAAAATACTCCTGCTTTCAATTTTTTTTCTAAAAATTACTTAAATTTAGCTGCATTTAAGGCATGCATACATACTTAGTTCATGGTGGAAGCTTATCACTGTTAAATCCCTTCTTGTTTCTTTTTTCTTCACAGATGTAACAGCTAACATTTTGCATAGCTGAACTATTACATCATTTGAATCTTTGTTGATTTTTAAGCCCTTAAGACTAATATAATTTTCTTTTGTCTTGTGGATTGCAGCATTCAACAGAAGGGATCAGGTTGACAACTCTGAATGACAGCAGCCTAGACTTGTCTATGGACAGTGATAACAGCACGTCTGTGCCTTCGCCTACTAGTGCTATGAAGACGAGTCCATTGAACAGTTCTGGAAGTTCTCAGGGGTAATGAAGACTTTCAGTCTTGTTCCTGCTTTCTGTTCCTTAATTACTTGTGTTAAAAGCATAGCAAATACTGCATGTATGAGATACTACGGTTATCTAGGTGTGAATGTTTCAAATCGGAGCTTGCAGACATTCTTATTTCCAGTTTGAGCACTAGAGCAGGGCTAAATTTGGGAGATAAGAGGCATGGCATTGGACTTCAGATGAGGAGTTTTAAGGTTGGGTAAAGATGCTTAGAAGAAGAAGGTGATATAAAAACTTGCAGTACGAGGCTGTGAGGTAGTGAGCAGGAAATTGAGGTGTGAGAGTGAGAAAGTTATATGTGAGTTTTGGATCAAAATGTGAGACAAGTTTAGGCTTTCTGTCTGAGAAATCAGTAGTGCTACTGCTATTACTACTGAAATCTATGCAAATTAAGCTTAGGAACATAATTTTCAAAATGTACATATTAATGTTTATCTTAAGCTGAACTTCATGTGTTAAGTCTTTTGCTGCTTAAATGTCAATTTGCCCAAGTAAATGGGATTCTACTCTCTGTTCTTTCAAGAATCTCTTGTTCATCTAGCTGATACACAGAGAAGTTAACATCAATCTCCAATAGTTGTGCAGTATTAGGTTTATATTACAGGATAAAAGAGTTTAGTGAACTTAACTTACTCCTTTTGACAAGTGATCTTTTAGTTAGTCTTCCTTGGTAAATGATTTCCAATAGTTGATGCCACTGACCATGCTCTTAAACCAAGTCTATGATATCTAGGATATCCCACTTGCAGTGGAAACTCTTTTTAGGCACATACTGCTTCCCCGTTTCTTGAATATGAAAAAACAATTTTTTTTGTCATGTGGAATCCCAGGTCTTTGCTGAGGAAGTCCAGACTTGAAGTCATAGTTGTAATGGTGTGTGTAGATTGAAAACAAACTTTCTATTTTAGTCCTTCTACACTGGTTTTGTTCCATCCTTCTGGAAAATAGATGCTGTGTTTTCCCCTGCACCTTACTGGGGCAGACATTGCCATAATTTTTGCCTTTTTTAAATGCAGCTTCTTACTTGTCTAAAAAACTGTCTTTGGAGTGATTCAGATTGAAGATTTGAAATAGCTTCTCTTGTTCAAGTTTGATAGTAGATTTCCAATGCTCATTTCTGTCTTCCTGCTGTGACATAGTATTATAAGTTCAGATCCATTATGTAGGTAAAAATCCTATCAGCTAAGGCTACTGGCCACGCATATGGTGTGATGAAAGGTGGATCATACAGCACCATAGTTTTACTAACGTTCAGCATTTCGTCATTTTTCTCTTTTTAGCAGAAGCAGTCCTGCGCCAGCTGTAACAGCAGCATCTGTGACCAACATACAGGCTTCTGAAGTCACTGTGCCACAAATAAATTCCAGTGAAAGCTCAGGGGGTAAGGAAAATGGCATAGCATATAATTTCTGTTGAATTTTGTAACGTTTATAAAGCAGTTTTTCTTCCTGTTTGAGGTCTTTACTTAACATGTGCTATAACATATTCTCCTTGATATACAGGTGTAACTAATTTCTTTAGGACTTGGGAAATCATGGCAGAATATTTTGTGCCGTGATGTTTGTTTATTCTTTCATTCTTAGGGTTTTATATTTGCCTTTCACAACAGCGATCATTTTTCCAGTGACCTGATGCAGGTCTGTAGTTCAGTTGGTCAAATTAGGAAAAACTATCTAAAACTGGAGGAACAATTTTGGTTGTTTAGTTAAAGCCAAGGGGTGGTTCTGTACTGTCTAATCTGTCTTCCCATGTTCCTTGTGCTTCATGAAATTGATTCTAGGAATGAAAAAGACTCAGATGTAAGCAAAACACATGTTCCCAAAAATGCTCACAAATATGTCCCACTGTGTGCTGACTTTATCCTCTATATTTTTTAAAAGAAAAAGAATACTTCATATTTAAAAAAAAAATGAGTGAAAGAACAAAGGTATCTGGTGAAAAAGTTCACTTAGCTACTCCTCTTGTTTTGATGGAACTTTAGCTCTACACAAGGAGCAAGTCAGAAATTGATGGAAAAGGGAACCAACTCTCTCAAGATGAGATCTCTCTTATTTCACTCTGACATGTTGCATGACGGAGTCTTACTGTTCTCTGACTTTTATCATAAGTCACAGGTGCATTAATGTGAGTAAATTTGTCCATGAGCACTAAATGGAGCTGAAGTGGCATGACTGTTTTTTGGATTTGGAAACATATCAGAAGTTGTTCATTCTTGCTTTTTGGTTAATCAAAAGCAGTCATGTGATAACTATTAATGAAGAATTTTCTCAATGTAATTTTTCTCATCCTGGAGCATTTCCCTATGTGTGCTTACTGTTTTGAGGCAGGCAGTTGATGAGGTAGAGCTTTGTCACATGGAGCATGTTTCAGAAGGATGTATGGAATGTCAGATCTGTATCTGATGCTCTGTGATGACTTTGTATCTGTCATTGTGTACTCTGAGCCCAAGAAACGATAAACCTTGTGTTTGAGTGACAAAGGGAGTGTTGGACTGCTCTTGGATTTGATATTAAGGCAGTCTTTGGCAATGCATATATATGGCACAGTATAGAAACAGTAAAACTTATTTGGGTACCAAGAATAATATATCTATATTAGCACAGAGCTCTGTCAGGGCTGTTAAGCAGGGTTAGTTAGACCAAGCAGAGTGTAACTGACATGGCTACCCTGGATCTGGTACAGGAATTCTGTCTCAGAATGAGCTTGAACCTAAACTGTGCTGTGTATGCACACCTACTGTTCCAGATGTGATGCTTATACCACTAACTGTACCACTTACTTGACGCCTACTTGATAACAGTGGTTTTGAATAGAGACCAAAAATACCAATGACTGAACTGAAATGGTTATGTTGAAACTCGTCTTGCTGAAGCTTTTATAAATTATTTATCCGTAGGTACTTCAAATGAAAGCATTCCTCAAACTGCCACACAACCAGCCATTTCTCCACCACCAAAGCCTACCATCTCTAGAATTGTTTCCTCAGCATATCTGTTAAATCCATCACCAAGAACTTCAGGAAATGTTGCAACAAAAATGCCTAGCCCTGTCACAGCAGTGAAAAGGACATCTTCTCCCCATAAAGAAGAGTCTCCCAAGAAAATGAAAATTGAAGAGGTATTTGAGATTTTTGAGATCATGCCATAGCAATGTCCAAAACTTTGCATATTCATTTCAGCTGCAGAGCACTGATTCTCATATTCCACGTTTCAAATATTTTAAGTGGGGTGTATATTTCCTACTCTGATTGCATTGCTGCTTTATGTATTCAGCTTGCATAGGTGTTAGTGGTTTTTTTATTATGCTGATATTAGTCATGTGACATGTGCTGCCTTAGCACAAACTCTAAGATTCTAAATTCATGCCTTAAAAGCAATTTTTTTGTTATACTCTAACATGTTAAGTCTTACAACTAATTCTATCTTCAAAACACTTTACAATCTTATTTTCTTGTTGTTTTTTTTAAAGTATGTTTTTATGACTTTTAATCGTTTCTGGGTTTGTTTGCATTTCAGCAGGATGAAATAAGTGAAGATACTAGCTGTATAGATTTGAATGAGCATGAGAAAATGGAAACTAAGGTATCTATGCCTAGACCATACAATTTAGTGTATATTAATCAGGACTCTTCCTTGTGAAAATTACTGTGTTTCCAGCTTGGAATGACTAAGAGTGCTTGTAGATACAGTATAGACTCTCCAATAAAGATATCAAAATGATATGTTATTTTTCAATGTATACGTCAATATTAATGAACTGCAGTGCATTACCCGCTGCCAGGCTAACCTGTGTCTGAGTCCATGGTCACGTAGGACAGTGATTTCTTCGCTGGTCATTCATACAGTATTATGCAAAATGAGCAAAAAAATTAATGATGGTACTTACATTTAAATTTGCTAAATCATATCAGGGATGTGTCTATATGCCTTTCTTTGCCTGCATCCCAAACTCCATGTGTGTTACTTAGTTAAAGAACAGTTGTCCTATGAATTTCACTGGGATTTTTGCATATTGGACTGAGAATCCCAAAGCCAGGTGCTACCTTGTTAATTTTTAGATTAGAAATTTTTCAAATGATGGTAGATAAATCTTCTCTGATAGTGAAATTGTTTTATGAAGTTACAGCATACCTTTTGGGGACTTCCAGAGATTCAAGTGTGTCCCTCCAGTATCTTGTAATTTAGCAGACAATTTTTCTGCTTACTGGCAAACAGAAATGGTAAGTCTGTCTCTAGCCTTATGATAGCAGCTCTCCACTTTGGCGTATACAGTTTTTACAGGGCACATTCTGTTGTCTTTGGAATACTCCAGAAAATATGCTGAGAAATTAAAATATCTATTAAAACGTTCAGGTGCTTTGGTTTATGGTTTCCACACCCCTAAGTGAGGAATTGTAGCTTGTTATGTGGTCACCTTCAAATCTCTTTGAACTGAAGACAGGTGAAGGCAGAAATGCATGTAAGCCCTAAATCCTAACATTGAAAATAGATTCTCTGGATAAAGATCATTTTAAAAGACATAGGTAATCCTGTTAGTTTTTATTGTCAGTTTCCTCTAAATCTATGTCCTTAATGTCCATAGAAGGAAATGGAGGAATTAACTTCTTTAACATAAAGATAGGTTTTTCTCCATTGAAATGCATGCCTTTTTGTTAGGCTATGGTTTACTAAATGGTACAATTTTAACTAACAGGCTGTCTTCATTAAAATGAGAATGTGCCACTGTCCTCCTTTAGCCATGCGGACCCACTGTTTTACCTTGAAAAGCTCTGACATTCAGCTGTTCATCCAGAAAGCTGATTCAGCCCATTAAAGTATTGGGAGAGCTTTTCTGGCAGAACGGTGAAAGGACCGGAGAAGCAGTTGAATTTTGCAACAAATTCAGTAGCTTTTCACAAGGTCTTCCTTGATACTACACTTCTTGCCTTTAATGAGCTGAATGATGTGTAATGTTTTCCTGTAGGATTCTGTATAAAAGGCGTTAAGTGGTTAAACAAGTGACAACTGAGAAGTGATGTAGCTTGTGTTGATGTCAAATTCCTAATCAGCAAAACATTCTCTAGTGTGGTGATTTTTTTATTATAAAAGGATGGGTATCAGTGCAGAAAGTACTGATACTTGCCTTTTTTCTTTTGCTGTATATGCACAATTTAAGGTATTCTGGTTAAAAGCTGTTTATACAGAACTCCATTGTAATTGGAAGTAGTGTAACTGTGTTGGTGTTTTTGGGTTTTTTTAGGAGCAGCTTGAGACAGAAGTGAATGTTAATTCTCAAACAGAAACTCTTCAGACAACTTCTCTGCAAGCTCCTCAGGTACTGTTTTTAAAAACAACACCTCTCTGCGTGTGTGCTAATCTGCGGTGAAAACATAGAAATTAAAACGAGTCCACATGTTAAAAATAAATGTATAATTTTTAATGTAAATCCACTGTATGGAAAGCTGCTTGTTGTTACTGTCACAATTTTTGTGTTTTAGATGGTCATTGACCTTATTGAATGTGCATTGTAGCTAAACATGTATGGCTTGCCATACAAACTGACCGAAGCTGGATTCGCTCTTCTGAATTGTGCCTTCAAAGTAAGGGGCTCAGTTTATTCCTTTGTGCTTTGCACATCACAGAATAATAGTTTCTAACAAGGAAACAGATGCTTTAAATAGCTGCTGCTCAAAGATATCCTGGTAGAAGTGGAGCATGTCTGAAATGTAACTTCAGATACTGATACGTGGTATGAGAGAGAGAAGTTGTAGTCCTATAATTCATTAGCCAGCTGTGTTACTTCACTGCAGGTATTGTAAGTGTAAGGAGCATTGGAAAAATAGATACTAAGTTAAGAATTCTGTGGTATTCAGTTGAATTTTTGTTCCTAATGTTGTAACAACATTTAGAGAACACGTCTTTGTCTTTACTAGCATTTTTAAGCTTCTCTTACTGCTCTACTGATTAAAGTTTCACCATCGCAAAAACATTTTATGCACTTTACTCATTTAATGATGTGTAGTAAATATATTGATTAAAAATGGAGATATATTGCAAAAGGATTAATGGTATTGTTTTTGTTACCAGACTATTAAAAAAAAAAACAAACCCCAACCCAAAAAGTTGTTTTGTAACTTTTTGTTACAAAACAACAGTTCTTATTATCACTTTCATGAACTATGTGAGCAGTTCTGAATAAAGGTACTAAAACTGGCAAAAGTCTAGATGTTACATGGGTACTCTAAATTGCTTCAGGGAAATTTTTAGGTAATTTAGTATACCAAGTTTGTTTTACCTGTTTTTGAGGGATGATTAGTAAAGCTTTGTAGCTTTTACAAATTGAGTAGTTGTTACTTTAGCAAAGTAATCTAGAAACTGCAGAAGTATGGCCTTTTCTGTTATTTTTCAGTATTCTTGTTGGCTTTGTTTAAAACACTGCTCATGTTGCAGAAAATAGAAACATGTTAAGCTGCAGGTCAGCACCAACCAGAGTGGGCTACTGGGGGGAGGCGGGAGGTCAAAACTATTTTGCCCTGAGTCCCTGTTGCATTGTGCTTTGCTACTGTCAGTCGGTGTTAACTCGATTGATTTCTTTTTAATAAAACAACAATTAAAAGCAGTCGTTTTAATGGAGTTTTTCCCATGTATCAAATGTACCTTATACTAATTTTGAATGTTTATAACAAGAAAACATTTTCTGATAAATCATGGGAAGTAACACATAACAACTGGGTTATTAGGATGACAAATAATCTGCCGAAGTGAAGGAGAAATACTTAAAAATTTTAAAAAAACCCCAACCCTCCCAAACACAACAATAGAGGCTTGTTAGGCATGTGAGGAATTAATGAATCGTCCTGAATCTTGAGCGCGTTCCTTTTCTGTGTTTTTCTTTATTTGGCTTTCGATAAAATTTTGCTGAATGGGATTTAAGTTTTTTAAGTGAGGAAAAAAGTGTTCAGATTATTTTCAACGTGAAATTCTTAACCCAGTCATAAAGCAGTGTTTTAGAGTTCATCATACGTTTTCCATGTAACTCTACACCGATATGAAAAGTTGGAAATTTGGCTGTAAACAGCTTTTAAACAGCCTGAAATATGAATGTATGAAAGACACATACTTTGCATTGGGGACAGGTTTTTATCATTCCACTGTAAAGGGCTGAATTGTTCAAAGGAACTTTTAAATAGTAAACATGTAGATCAGATAGTAGATGTCGCTGATCAAGCACACTTATTATCTGGATATTATGTTTTATTATAATACAGGTCATTAGTAGGCTCAGCTTTATCTGCAGGACTTCCTAATTTCTTGCAGTTGTCGAAACAGGAAATGCACGCTATGAAACAGGCTCTTGTACAAATTTTCCTTAATAATGACTGTGTAGGCAACAGGAATATCTGCTGCTATATTTATAATTTCTAATTATCCTTATCTTGCTATATTCTTAAAAACTCTTGTAAGGAATTTGTTTTTGAAAGTTAGTGCCAATTACCACAATATTTTTATTTTGGTATTTACAAAGCTAAAATACAACCAAACTTCTTCTTTTCTTTTCAGAAAACACCCAGTACAGACCTTTCAGATATCCCTGCTCTCCCTGCAAATCCTATTCCTGTTATCAAGAATTCAATAAAATTGAGATTGAACCGGTAAAAACAACCTCAGGGGTCCATAAACAGTATCTGCCAACTCAACCTGTTGTCTTCTAATACTAGAAAAAAAGGAGAACGGAGAGTGCAAGACTAGAACATGATCGTAAATGGATTTAGGTATATTTTGTGCACTTCCCTTTCTGGGCTAAAATCACCACTTGATTGGAAGTCCAGGTTAGTATGTGAAGCCAGGAGTACAATTAATGTGTTAGCAACAGTTGCATTAAATATTTCGAAGGATTACTGCCTTTAAAAACATGAACACTATTTGTAGCCATATTTGACATTCTGATTGAATTTGTTTGATGCATTGTTTCAAAATTGAGATAAAACTGGCATAAGAATCCCTTAAATGCACTTTTATGTACTTTTTTTATTGGAGTATGACTAATTTTAGATCTTCAGCTGATACACTTTCGTTTTATTGAAGAATCTTCAATAGTAATAATTAATAGTAATCTGCAAATTGGATGATGTTCTATGATATACTATACACTGAAAACGAAGTGTGTAGTATATCTAGTTCAACTGCCATCAAGCAGCAGTAAGCCTTTAAAATGAAATGTCAAATCTTGAGGTTATAAGACTTATGTTGAGGAAGTAATTGGGAAGTTTTGGTATTGGTGGGACATCATTAAGACGTGGTCTACTTTTATTTATAGGATTGTTTTAAGGTGCATACAGATCAGCAGTCAAATGGCAAATAAACTTTACTTTGAGCTAATCAAACTCCTTACTCCCTTTTTGATCCCTTTATTTCTTGGGAAAAGCTTTTGCGTTTAATGTTGGGGTTTTTTTGCAGCTTGTATGCACCAATATAGGACAACAGTTACTTATACAAAATAAAAATAAGCCAGGCCCTCATTTGAGTTCCCCCCTGCCCCTTACCTAATCATAAAATCTTGTGGCCTTTAGGCACAAATTCAAAATTTTGTCCCATGACTAAAGTGTTTAAGTAAATATTGCGTGCCTGTGAAATACAACACCTGTCTTGATGGCCTTTGAATCACTTAATATAAGATGATTTTTGTACACTCCATGAAAGTCCTGTATTCATTAAAAAGCTTCAAATTTTAAATAAAGGCAAAAAGATTTTTCCCTAAGAATTTTAACCTTTTTATTTTTAGATGGCTCATCAGAAATAGTTTTACATACTGAACAACATTGAATTTTTAAAAATCATATTTCTAGTAAGCACTTGACATCTAGTAAGCTCTCTTACTCCTATTTTTTGTTCTTGTAGTCCTAACAAAAAAGATAAGTAACAACTTTTTCTTTTGAAAGAACTGAATCAATCTCTCATGGTGAAGAACAGCAGTATTTGAGGAACATGAGGGATACCAACAGTAATACCAGATGTAGATAACAAACTTCATGTTACTATTACTTAAGTCTGAAATACGTGGGATGTCAAATCATACTTCCCATACTTTGATTAGCATGTTTTATGAACTCCCTTCTCCCATTGTGCTTCATCCTACTACATGTGCATCTTTCATGTTAAAATTAAATTACTTACACTCTTCCCCTTATCCTTCTAAATTAATTCTCCAAAGTCAGAGTGTAGCTTATCTTTTACTTAGGCTGTGCAGTAACTGAAGGGTTTGGTTTTTTTTTTTCCATTTGTCTAAGATGTCTAGTATACAATATTTCTCTTTTCCTTGCCCTGTGCAGCCTGCTGTCGTCCACCCCCCAAAGAAGGTTATATTAACAATTGAAGTGTACAAGGTGTCTGTGTATTTTGTGTAGCTATGGAGTTTAGATCGAAATTGCCAGGCACAAATTTAGTCTTGTCATTTTGTTTACACATCGGAAAATCTTTTTCATTTTATTAAACGTTTCATGTAACTGCACCCAAGTTTTGCCAAGCTGGAAACTTGGAACCTTTCTGTATAGTGACTTTTTAATTCTAGTTTTCATAACCTGGAGATCAGACTGTTGCTTTCGCATGATGTACGTAGTGTCTCATGACTGGAGTTTGCTTTGTTTTATAGTATCTGTACTCCTTGTATTTTTCAAGAGCTATTTTGTAAACAGATGATGTATTTCTCCATTGAAAACACAATAAAAAACAGCACAATCCCATAGCTGTCTGATTTTTCTGAACTTGCAAAGTTGATTTTACTGTCTTAATTCATACTTAGCTCTTGTATTTTGTGTTACCAGAAACTTTACTATGTCCTAAAAGAAATAGTACATAAATGAATGTTTTCTAAATAAGAATGATGATAGAGGATACAGGATAGATGCTATATCCTAGGATATATTCCTATATCCTAGATATAGGAAGTAGAAGTAACACTCAGCAGGATGTTGAGTTCTAGTCTGTTAAAGGGAAAGGCTGTGGATTGTGCAGTGGCTTGGCAGGGGCAGAGTTTACTGCCAAAAAGAGCACATTCTAAGAGCATCCCTTCCTTGTCTCCTGATTAGGAGTCCATCTCAAAATCTTCAGTTCTTAAAAGTTGAAAAAAACCTAGAAGAAATGTGTACATAAACAATTAGGGGCTATACTATTTTCTTTAAAAGTTTGAACTCCATTTTTAAAAAACTTCAGCTGTAACAGTTCTGGCATCTTACACTTGCTTTTTTTGCAAGTGACTATTTCTTATGTCAGCAGATGGCACTATTTCTCTTCTTGTTAAATAGTTTAAGCTTGCTCTGAAATAAAAGTAAAAATTACAAGTAGCTGTGCATCACTTGATTGATCTTTGGATCAGCATGAGCCCAATCCTCCAAATGCTTGATGTGAGTAACTTTAAGTAGCCTCCTTTTGACTGAAATTTCTTTAACTGCTAAAACCACTGATGATTATGGTCTTAATATTATAATTATCTTGCCTAAAACAATAAACCTTTGTGTTGTATATATTTTTCACAGCATGCAATTGCTTGTCTTTTTTCGAACAGATTCATCATCTTTATATCTTGCCCACCCCGTCTCCTTTTCATCACAGCTGATGTTATTATGGCTTTAATTCCTCTTTTATTTTCTCCAACCAATAAAAATCTGCTAGTAGATATACAAATTTCTGTTCAGTGTTTCACAATCTACTGGCAATAGGCTGCTTTTTCTGAGTTACCTGTCATGAACCTCCAGAAGTAAGCTCATGGACTCATAAAGATCTGCAAACAAGAAGCTGAAAATTACTTTTGTAGCCAAAATAGTTAACATTAATAAGCCATGATTCTAACAGATGGCTTTAGACATACTGATTTGAATCAGACATGTGAGTTGAGAGTTCTAGCTAAAGTTGTGCTTCCCTGCTGTAGGTAATATGTGTGCATGCCATTTCTTAGTACATTTTTTTTTTAACTGCAAAATCTTTATACTTTCAGCTACAAGTATATAACTGAATAGTAATGAGTATCAAATGATAGTAAATGTACCTTAATGAGAAAACCAATTTTAATCAACAGTAAAAGTTAAAACTGAGTTGTTCAGCTTCTAGAATAACCAAAAATAATTCAGGATGGCGAGAACATGCTAGATATGACTAAGCTAGAATCTGTGGTTAAATGCAAGAAAAACCACTGTGTTAGATACTGAGGAAGCAGAGTATGCTTATTTTCTCATAATACATACTTTTTTTTGAACTTGTGTGCATTTGTACAAAAGGCATCCTTTCTAAAATTACATAAACACACTAGTCGGGTAGCTTTGCTGTCCTTAATCTGTCTCACAATGGCATCATTGGGGCTGAAGAACGCTTACGAAAAATGTTGTCACCTAATGTGCAAGTCTTGATAATATACTCACAGATGTCTGTATACATGTACATTAGCAGAGTGCTTGGTAGGTTCACTTTTTTAAAAGATCCAATGGTTGTATTGAAAAAATGTCAGTAAATTAGTTTAATAAATTTCGTAGAATTAAGGATCTGTTCAGTAGAAACAAAGCATCTTGGACTTGTTGATAGAGGCAAATGCAGTTTGATACTTCTACGAAGTTCAAACTAATAATTTGAAATATTTACAGTCATCAAACATCTGCCACTGTTGTCACCAGAAGAATGCAAACTTTGATATCAAACTTCAGAGGGCATTTTTTTATTATGGAAAAGATAATACAATGAACCACTGGTGGATGTCCCATCTGTTTTTGGGGTATTTAATGTTTGTTTGTTTTTTTTTTAATAAAGTTTAGGCATATTTGTATTGTTCTTACTAAATCCTGCAATGCTATCTTCAGGTAAGTTTTTTATTTTCTTCATCCCACACTTAATGAATTAACCAAATCACAGTTTCTATTCAACATGTCTGTATTTTTAATGACCTCTGTATTCTACTGAAATGTTTAAAATAAGCTGAGTGACAATGTTGTACACACTGTATTAAACTTTTACCTCATAAACTCTAAAGATACTGAATTTAGAAAAATTTAACAGCATACTAATGGTTGGAAAAAACCCGTGCCTTTGCAATATGCAGATATTATCAAGCTTGTTTTTTGCAGTAAATTACTGTCTTTAAATATGAGCTAGAGTCCAGGCAAGTAACAGGAAAGGATAAAGAGGAAAATTACTATTGATGTAAGGTGATCAAAACTCCAACTTGTTGGGTAAGGAAAGCTGCATTTTTTTTTTTTTTTTTTTAACTTAAGAAAATAGCCAATGCATTTAAACTGCCCCATAATAACTGTGGCCCACACAGATACCGGACAGCTTACAAGTGCAAATGTCTTTTTGTCTGTCTTGCTTGCGAGCTAGCACATCTACTTCATGACTGCATTTTATGTTTATATATTTAGGAGTAAATTTTCTTAATAAGGCTACTTAAGTAAACATTCTACATGTTTAAAATCTACACATCAATTCAAACTTTTCAGTTCACCTAAGATTATTTCTGTGATGTTTGCTTCAGTTAGGGTAATACGTTAACCTAAAGCAGATGAAATGGCTGAAGTTGAACAGAATGGTAGGTCACGTACCCGTCGTTCATCTGGCATTTCAAACGGCATTAAAGTAAAACTGGAGTGGGGCGAAGCGATCCTGTACGTTTGAGGAATAACTTCTCCCTCCTCTGCCTCTCCCCAATTAGAAGTTTGATTCTAAGTAAAGATAACGAACAGGACACTTCTTAAAACGGTGAGTAAGAGTTTTGCGCTACAGCTGCTGCTTCGGCTTTACCGACGCCCTGCCCTGCGTGGTGTCTGAAGCTGCGCGCCTTCCCGAAACCTGGCATGCGCGCTGGCCGTGCTTGCGTTCTCCGTCTGCAGTGGAGCTGTTAATAAAGAGATTGATGATAAAGTTGTCGAAAAGAGACAGTTGGACAGGACTGCTCGCCATGAGTGACAGAGGGCACGCTCTGCCTTCACAGCCAAGAACGTGGCCCCCAGCAGAGAGCTGGCCGTGCCTGGACGCTGTGCCAAGCCCGTCAGTGCGTGGGGGGGGAGTGCCTGCAGCTTACGGAGGATTTCTGTTAGATTTTTAGCTTGTGTTCTTAAAGCGAGATTTCCTTTAGGATCGTCACACAATTTTTTAAAAGCTTGATGGCCTCTCGAGAACAAATGCAGTTTCAGCAGTGATATAAAGGCTAGTGTTAGATAAGTTCCGAAATTTTTGTGAATGATCTGCTTAGGACTTTTAAAATATTTCACTGTGGTCTGGTTCAATGAAGTGAAATAGAGATCTCTTGTTCTTAAAATTAACATTCCTTGCTTTTATGGGGTATAAATGCATTATTCATGTGCTCAGTCTAAGCATTAGCTTCTGTAGGAACCTCCCTGCCAAGGTGTCATAAACTCAGTCACAGGGCTGGAATAAGAGAAGCCCAGAATGATGGATGGAAGCATTCATTGTCTCAGCCACAGTTTATCATGTGTATTTTTTTTTTTATCCATCGCAATGTAAGAAACAGTAAGACTGATAAAACATTTGATACTTTAGGCCATCTGCTCACGCAATGTACTAGAATTATTAGTGATTATTCCTACTGTTTCTTATCTTCATCCAGAACAGTGTGTGGATTTTCCACACACTAATGATCACTCTGACCGCTAAATGCAAGATTTCATTTAGGAGTACTTTTTTCTTTTTTCTTGTAGCATCTAAGTCCTTGGTAGTGAAGTAAAAAGATCCTCGTCAACCCTAATGAAGAACAATGACTTAAAAAGCAGTTTCAGTAGCCCACGCTTCAGTGTTTTGCTTTTGAATGTATTTACAGGAGGAAGATTGATCCTTTTGGTCTGATAACGGTTTAAGTAGTGGTATTATTTTCTGTGGATAAATTATACAAATATTATGATAGACTTTTTCTAGGGTTATTTCCCACAGGACATTGTTTCCTAGTTTTTTAAAAAAAGGTTTTAGATGGAAATATGTAGTACTTTACCAATGAATTAATAAATTCATTCTTTATATATTTATTCCTTCTCATTCTTAAAAAAAAAATAAAGCACTAAAAAAAAGAGATTCTGTATGAGCCTTTGACCTAGATAGGGATGCAATCTTGTTTTGTAGTAGTTGCTGTGAATAGAAAAAAAAAATTGAATTGATGTAGTAACGCTTTTCCAGTAGTTGATATAGGCACAAGGAATTTCTTCTCAACTTTTAAATTTTGCATCTTGACTGAGGCTACTTTAAAAAAAAAAAATAAATTCAAAGTTTGTTTTATGAAAATGTACGTTTAATTCTGGAGAATCTCAAGTCTGTAGATTAACTAATTGGGATTGTAGCAACCTAACAAGATTTTTTTAAAATATAGGGATATAAGCTAACTCGCTCTTGCATTTATGTTTATTTTGAAGGTGTAAGAATTGGTTCATAGTCTCAGTAGTGTTGCTCTGAATAGGACCTGTATTGCCAGAAGCACACCAGATGTTCTGTCTTTGCAGATAAAGTCAAAATGGCAAGTTTGATCTAGTATCATTAGGCCTTTTTTTTTTTTTTTTTTTTTTTAAAGAATTCTTTTATTTGCCTTTTTTTTTTTTTTTTTTTGCTTAAAGAATACTTTTACGTTTGATTTTACTATAGGCTGTACTTTAAAAATGCATGGAAGTCACACTTTGAGTTGTTGCAGTCACTGCAGAGAGTTGGTTTTCCTTTCTGGCCCATTAGCTTTTCAAAGCTAATCTGAACATTTGTTATGAAAGTAGGTTTCTAGTTTTGTTTAAAATAGAGATATCTTCACCGTTTGTTACTATTTAATGTTCTAGTGTGTGACATTTTTAGATTACCTCAAAATACTGATTTTTATTTTCAGCACTCACTGTTATGTGTCAAACTGAACCAGCATGCCTTACCTGACAACAGACAAAAATTTTCAGAGAATGGTGGGAATGAATTGTCCATTTCTGAGCATTCCACCAGTGCCACACGGTGCAGCCTTCTTCAGCTGTAACAGCTCATTTTGGTGCTATAGGATGTTTCCTATTAGGAAACAGTCCTAGTGGTTTAGTTTCTTCAAAACGAAAGGGGTCATAGTCAAGTTATTTCAAAGATGCTTTAATGTGGCTGTATGAGGAGAAAAAATATATAATGTGCAAGCAAACAAACCCCAACTATAACTTGTCACTATGATGTGAAGCAGTTTGCTAAAAAGACTGGCTCACAGCAAAGCCAAACCTGAATTCTAATCCTGACGTGTGTATACGTGACCTTGGCAGGGCTATTGACTCTGCTTCAACCTTCCTGTATATGAAATCAGATTAGTGAATATCAAACATTTCACAAATACTGGCTGTTAACATTTGGGAATGTCTTGGAATTTTCATGTAGAAGATGCATTAAAATTATTCCATGGGATTTTACTGTAAGCATGAATCACACACCACTTGAAACTCATACTGGTTTTCCAATCTCTGTTTTGTATCAGATAGATCATCTTTATATCCTGCTGTAAATTAGGTCTAAGGGCATCGTATAAAAGAGGAAGAGTTCCTGTACATGCTACTGGAACAGTCTTTCAGTAGAGGAAGCCAACAAAATTGGGCAACTTGACACTGTTTTATTTGGAGACATAGTGCATCCTATTTCCACCCCCCTCTTTTTTTTTTTTAGATTATATATAAACACGTAGACCTGCATGTGGTGGTTTTTCCCCAGAAAAAATACAGAGAGATTTAAATCCTAAAAACTATACCTGTTTGCTATTCTGATTATCAGCTGTTTAATCCTGTCTTCTTTCCATTTTTGCTTATGTATGGTCTGCAAGCTTTGTCGCTCACCAATATGTTGGTACAATGCATATTGCGTATAGCATATCTGAAAATATATTTTGGCTACACCACTTTTCAGCTTCTGATGGTACAAACTAAGGATGTAGATCTGTGGTCTGTCTCACCCTGTATACAAAAAAGGTGAAGGTGGTGAGGACGTTGTTGGAAGACTGGCTTCTTTTTTGTTTACAACGTATGAATTTTTCTTCTGAACACCGTCCAATTTTCTCTAGTTTACTCCCAGCACTCTTCTAAGTAGTCCTGTTATTTTAGAAGTCGTCCTACTTTCTTCTACCTGGAAGACTGAACTGAGGCAGCAAAAAATAAACCTAATTGGAAGTTACATTAATGTCTGCTACACTGAACAGTTGCCAAGAATGCTTTGATTACTATCCACATCTTTTACCTCTTGTTATCCGAGTCTGTATCTCAAAGGCCCCTCAAAGTATCTAAAGGTTAGCCTCATATCTTCTGCTTTAGCTGTACTTTTTCTCGGACAGGATGAACATGTGCAGTGCTTTCCCTTGCCACAGAAGCACGCTTAAAACTTTTGTTTCTGGGAGGTAGATTGCAATTGAAAAGCATGAATACAAAAGGTATGCTGGGCTTTGGGGTGGGCAGGGGTGATATGCCGTGGTAACAGGCAAATCCATCTTCAGCTGGCCTGATCCTTCCTGAAGTGCAGCAGGACCTGAAAAGTGAAGCTGTCTTGCAGTATCTTGGGTTGCTTCTGTGAGCAATGGTAAGGCAAGACTCCTCCTTGTCAGGTTGAGAGGAGAATAATGAGACCAGTGTCTTCTGGTGGGGATCCAGTCAGCCAAGGAATAGCGTTTACTTTGGATCTTGAGTTATTTGTAATCCCTTAGAGAAGAGGTTAATAGCAGTGACCTAGACAGTATAGCATTAGGGTCCTTCGGGAGAGGGGAGTTTCTTATTTATTTAGGCACTGGTTATGTGCTTGCAGACATTAAATTCATGCTCTTCCTCATAAAACAGTCAAGGGAAGGTGCTTCCCAGTATCCGTTATTCAAAAAACTACAGTATATAAAAATGTTAAATCAAACTATGTATGTACCACTAACTGCTGCTGGGAATTTTTCTATAGAGTGCAGAACCACTCTGGAGGGAGGATGACTTTTGTGTTGGGGTTGAAATATAATATATGTCTTCTCAAGATTTCTTTTACAGCTTATTAGCTGCTTTCAGATCTTCAAATTGTGGAGACTGTTTCTGTACACAGTGGAACATGCATGAGACTTTATTTAAACAGCCATGTATATGTCCACTGATAAACTAGAAACTGAAATACGGACAATCCTGATGGGAGAAGCTATTTGTCCAGTTGACTCTCTTGGCATTTTTTTTTTTTTCTCTTTGACTTCATAGTATTTTGGACTTTTATATAAGCACCTTTTACCCGATGATCTCAAAGCTTTTTGCCAACATTAATTAAGCCTCTTGATGCCCCTGTGAGCTAAATAAATATAATAGGTGGGGTTTAGATGGGTAAATGAAGATACAGAGTAGTTGTCTTGCCCAAGGTCGCCTAGTAATTTAGCAGTGGAGCTAAGAGGTAGAAAACTAGCTATCTGACTTTCTAATCGCAAGGTTTAAATCAGATTCTCCTAGATAACTGCAAATGACAACAGTCTTTCACACAGGGAAAGACAGATACAGCAAAAAATTGCAGTGCATATTCTGACAATGACCAGGGCTTTTCGACAGTTCTGAAGTGTCCTTGCAAAAGAAGCAACTACCTGCTTTGTGCAACGAGCCCAGTGAAAGAATTAATTAAAAAAGTCACAACTCAAAACTGTAGTTCTGTTTATTTAATATTTCCTATTTTTACCTAATGTCTCTTAAGATGTATGTCCTGGTATGGAATAAGGGATATGGAATAAGGAATACTGTCCTGGTTTCAGCCAGGATAGAGTTGATTTTCTTCACAGAAGCTAGTGTGAGGATGTGTTTTGGGTTTGGGATGAGAAACTGTTGATAACGCACTGATGTTTGAGATGTTGCTAAGTAGTCAAGGACAGTCCAGCTTCTTGTACTGGGCTGCCAGCAACAAGGCTGGGGGTGCGCGGGGAGCTGGGACAGGACACAGCCGGGACAGCTGCCCCAGGCTGGCCAAAGGGATATTCCCTACCATACGACGTCATGCCCAGTATATAAACTGGAGTTGGCCGGGGAGTGGGAACCGTTGCTCAGGGACGGGCTGTCAATCACCAGGTGGTGAGCAATTGCTGCATTGGGCATCACTTGTTCTTGTACATTCCTTTGTCGGTATTATTATTGCTGTTATCATTGTTGTTTCCTTCTCTCTTGCTGTCCTATTAAACTGTTTTATCTCAACCCATGAGGTTTTTTCCCACCGGGGGAGGGGAGAGTGAGCGAGCGGCTGCGTGGTGCTTAGTTGCCAGCTGGGGCTAAACCATGACTGTGTAAACCATGTCTCTTCATGGTTTACTTCTCTGCAACCAAGGCTATGCAATAATTTAAAAATACTCCATATCAGAATTATGGAATAGGGATAAGGAAATAAAGAAAAATGGAGAGACATCTCAGAGTATGTTAAGCTTCATAATTGTGATACGATATTTTTTCTCGTCAGAAATTTATTGGATCTACCTTGTCATCTGAATAAAGAAGGCATATACCTACTTTTGCTGCTAGGTTGAAAAACTGAGAAATCTGGCTTGCTGTTTACAGTATGCAAAGAGTGCGTATCTATAAAGGTACATCATGTGAGAGCATTACCTTCATGCAGAACATTGGTCTTGCCTTAAGAAAAGGAGGATGATTTTATTTCTCATAGTTCTTTTAGTGCATGAAATGTTTTGGAGTCCTGTTAGGATGTGACAGTGTCAAACTCTGCCTCTGGTGTTGATTCTTTTTGCTACGATTAAAGTAGTTAATGCTGCTAGTTAGTTCAATGACAATTGATCAATAAATTGTTGCTTTCTGCATCAAGTATCTTTACTAGACTAAGAACTAGTTAACTGAGTTGCTAAACTCACATCTTGCAATGCAAACTGCATCTTTCAGAGGGAGATCTCCAAGAGGTCACAAATTAACTTCTGTGGGAAGACATATACTTCATGTGCAGCATACCGGTCCAGAAACAAACACCTCTAATTGTTCTGATATTTGACAGAAGTGGCAAAACATTTTGTGGCAAGCATTTTGTTGGCTGCCGCAGGCAGTTGGGAAACAAGGGTAAACGTGTGAACACAGCTCAGTTTAACAACTGTGTTGTTTTCCAGTTGATGATTCTCTTGCTTTTTGGTTCTGCCTATTCCCGATGCAGGAATAAGGACATAGCTTGAGTCTGGAGTTGGGAAATGGAAGAAAGATTATTACTTTTTTGAAGAACCGATGACAAATACAGTTTGATCTTCATATATTACAATATATGTTCTTGAAGGTTTGGTTAGGAGATTTGATGTAATATTTTACACATGCTATTATATCAATATACTTTTCATTTGGCAAAATATGAAGGTTGATACCCAGTGAAGTACAGCCATTTCTCGCCTGGCAATCAGATGGTACATGGAATGCAGCGCAGTAATGATGGAAAGCTATCAGCTCAATAACATCCTGATCACAGGCTGATTTGACCTTACAGTGCCTTGCTTACCTCAGAAGTGCACACTGAGATGACTGTGGTGCCCTTATTTAGTCAGGGAGAAGAATTAATCCAAATCAGACCAAGGGAGCACATTGCAGGAACAACCCTGCAGAGGTTAGAAAAGTTGAATAAATTTCATGTATAAAGTTTGTAATACTTTTTTGATCAACTCCAGTTCATAAGCTAAAGCTGAATTTCTAATTTTTTTAATATGCCCACATAATAAATATATATCAGTATAATTTTAAAAATTCCTATTTGAAGTTCTAAGTATCTGCACTAAAGTCTCCGAAATAAATCTAATATTTGTTGTTCAGGTCTAATTTTAGAAACATGTTTTTCTTCAGGACATGTTTAATCATCTCTGCATGAGGGAAAGGCTGTGGATGTTGTCTA
>NW_010564107.1:0-11901 GCF_000687285.1 Phaethon lepturus
TTAAGACCTCAGTGAGGCAGGCAGGGTATGTTCTATTTAACGCATCCGAGCACCGGCGGATTGGAGACAAGCTGTGGTTTTTCACAGTATTTCTACCAAGGCAGTACACGAGGCCAAACTCCCTCTGTCACACTCCTGAGAGTCAGAAGGAAACCAGCATCTCGCGTGTTAGCAAGGCTAACAAGAGAGGCGCCGTCCACCATAACGGTTTTGGTAAACCTCCTTCCTCACACCCCGGGCAGTCAGGCATCCTGCGGCAGCCGGACCACAGCGCCCGCCGCGGCCCAGACAGACCTCCGCCCGCAGCAGCCCGCGGGGCCTCCCAGCTCTCGGCCACACCAACACGCAGGCGCGAGGTGCTCCTGTGTGTCAGCAAGGCTTAAACCCACCCTACAGAGGAGGCCTATGTGATCACCCTGCCATTACAGATGGGGAAATGAGGCAGGGGAGGATGAAACGACGCGCTAAGGTCAGCCAGACAGTCCAGAGAAGGACAAGAAATGGAACCAGGTGCTCCCGTCGCCCAAACTGCTGGCTCCCAATGACCTGCCTACAACGCACCACCCCAAAGCACCTTCCGTTCAGCGCACCCACTGCCACAAGCAAGGGGTCAGCAGTCGGGTTCAGGATGGCATCACCATTCTTTTCAGCCACCCCTTTTGGTTTCCATCACGGAAGAGCAGGCTTCTGTCGACCACGTTTCTCTCATGTCCCCTGCATACACTGCTTTCAGCAACTCAGTAAAATTTGCCGAACCTTAGTGGCCACTTTGCAGAGCTGCAAGTTTACGGCACGGCCTCAATGGGAAGTTACTGTGCGTGCCTCGTGCCCACACAGGTAAGATGCACTGGGTTGGAACTACAGCTGCAGTGGTTATTTGTGTTATCTTGGAAGTTCCTTTAAGCTCTGCAGCATATAAACACAGGCATCTACTTTCCTCTCTCACTGAGGCTGCTTAGCCATTGTTTTTTTTAAGATAGACGGTATCAAATTCATGGCAGTATTGACTCCTACTGACCTTCTCTACAGCAAGAAGGGCCTCTCCATCTACAGCTGGTTCTCCAGAGAAGGCTATAAACGGGCATTTGTATTTGCCAAATAACAAACTCTCAACAAAAATCACCTGAAGAAAAAGAACCCTGAACCCACAACAGCTGGGCAGGAATATGTACAAACAGAAACTGAAGTTGCACAGTTTTCACCGTGGCCTCCTATGGCAGCAAGAGAAATCCTGACCCAGCTTGTGCACAAGAAGGAAAGGGAAGAGTCAAGTTCTTACCTGTATTCAGTGTATCACAGAATCACAGAATCATTAAGTTTTGAAAAGACCTTTAAGATCATCAAGTTCAACAACCAACCCAACACCACCATGCCCACTAAACCATATCCTGAAGTACCATGTCTACACGTTTTTTGAACGCTTCCAGTGATGGTGACTCCACCATCTCCCTGGGCAGCCTGTTACAACGCTTGACCACTCTCTCAGTAAAGAAATTTTTCCTGATATCTAGTCTAAACCTCCCCTGGCACAACTTGAGGCTATTTCCTCTCATTCTATCGCTAGGGTACCTAAAAAGCTGGCCAGGGTCCTGCCTTCCCGCCAGCCTTCTCCCATCTCATTTGGCAAAACCCATACCAGAAAGCAAGGTCAGGAGAAAAATCCTGAAAGGGCCAGTTAGAACTGAGTGGGGGGAGGAGGGAAAAAAAGAAAAGGTATTTCCCATTTGCTGCTGTGGGAGGATTTGTGTTTACTGTCCTTCTCAGGCTTATCGAAACTAGCGCAGCACATTCCCTGCAAATGGCTCATGAGAAAGAGAGGAGTGAGGAGTCCCCGGGCTAAGCATCGCCTGAGGGGCTTAGGGGAGCTGCAATCTACCACCCGGAGAGAAGCGAATCTGTCTGGGGAACATGATTTGTGCCAAAGTCAGGGAGAGCAGGCGTGAGGAGGAAGCAGCAGCAACTACCGCTTTCTGGAGGACAACATTTTTATATTGCCTAAAGAGTTTGTAGGATGGTGGAGGACAGACCTTGCTTGAGACCCCTGCAGCCTTCCCACTCGTCTGAGGGAAGAAACAGCATCCATGACTGCCATTACTCACCATCGCTTCTGCACCCTCAGTCATTACGCCCATGCCCTTTCTTCCTCTTGGATCCTCCACAGCGGTCACTCTGCTCTCTGCATCCTCCTCCTCCTCTCTCAGTCCTGCCACGGTTCGTCCTGCGACGACAGAGACACCAGCAGCAGAGGCTGTCCCACTCAGTAGGTCGCTCCTGCTCCAGGCTCCCTGGGCCACCTCAGAAAAGCCTCCACCCACCTCAGCTTCTGGAGTCGGTTCGAGGTGAAAGGAGACTTGACTGCCGGGCAGTTGACTACAGAGTCACAGGCATCACTGAATCCCATCCCTGCTGTCCCAAATCCCCTAACTACAGGTTTGTCTGTTGTTTCAGAGGAGAAATCTGTGAGAGGCCTATTGCTCTGTGATGGAAAGCTTTCGCAGCAGTGCAACATAAACTCTTAATGCTCTTTCCTTCAAGTCACACATTCAAAGTCACTATTGCAGTACATTTGACATAAAAACACCATCACTTCATCTTTTTCTTTCAGTTTTTGTTTGTTTGAGGATATCTTATTTGCATGACTTTTAGTATCAGAAAAAACCCTTTTAGAACTGCTTCACTCCTTAGTTTTGGGAAAATATGTTTTGCCCTCAAAGAGGAACTTGTATAAACCAAAGCTGAGACAGCAATGCTGACAAGAGGGTAGCCACTAAACTGTATTTCTTTATTCCATTTGCATGTGATATGGGAGCAGATAATAATTCTCTTCAATGTACTGTCTTTGCAATTCCAAAAGATTTGCTGAAAATTGCCTCCAAGTAATTCTTGGTCTGTAATATATATAGTTTCTACAGTGTTAGACAATACTAAAACTATCGGTAGTTGTCATCAGTTTAGGTGAGTTTTAAAAATTCTGCATAGAACTCAGGTTCCAAGTTTTGCTTTTTCCCTCATTTCCAATATTAACTGCCTCAAAATGCCCAGAAACCAAGTGAGCATAGGCCAAGTATTCCCGGAGACTGACCCCATCCTCACAACACCCACCGCTCCGGCTCCCAGGGACCACATGAAGAGCGAAGGGAAAACCCACATGCCGCTGCCTGCCTGCAGGCCCACAGCCAGCTCCAGCTGGGACATCAGGCCCCCCTGGTCACAGTCCAGCAGGTCCAAACCCAGCTCCCCGAGTGAAGGGGAGGCATGGTGCTGGTGGACGGCCCCTTCTCTGAGCAAAGCTTGAAGGTGATGGGAGGTGCGGACCGAAGGAGGTCCTTTAGCTCCTGGGCAGGAACTAAGCTGCCAGGCACGCATCTGCAGGTGGGTTGAGAGGTGAGGGGTATGGTTGGGTACCTAAACTTGCAAGTATAATGAACTATTTGATGAAGTCAGGCCCCTCGTGCCCTCATGGTTGACGGGAGGGTGGGGGAACCACAGGGACAAGGAGCTGTTTGGGGCTGAAATCCCACCTCCTGGCTGAGGTGGCAAACAGTCCCCAAGAAGGTGCCAACGATGCTGTCACAGCATGCACAGGCAGAACTGCTCTAGGCTCTTCACATGCTACTCGAATACAATTGCTATCCAGCTCCTGAGGGGTTTAGCCATATTTGAACACTTTAGGGGGGTGTCTCCCCTTTTCCATGCTGCCCGCTCCCATCTTCCTTATCATTAAACATCATCTGCCCTCCAGGCAGTCTGCTTTGGTACAGGCAGGGAACACTTTCTTTAGTCCTTGCCAGTAGTGTATGGCCGTATGATTCAGCCATGTTGCTTGCTGGTGAGCAAGAGGGCTGGAGGTAAGAGTCTCTCATTCCCAGTGCTGGCCAAGAGCTCCACTTCAGCCTGTCAACCAGCCTGGAGCCACACAAGAGGTGTCTGAGGGGGGCCAGCCAGAAAGATGCCATACTTCCCAGTGGTCCTGCACCACCCAGAGACATCTCTTAATTAATCATATCCAAGTTGAATTAATCTTGATATAATTAACACAACACCTGCCACCATTTACTTGCTGGAAAAGTAAAAATATTTAGAAGGGCTTCATCTAAGGGCCTTCTAGGTTCTCGTTAAAGACTCCCCAGCTGCCTCCAGCCACATCCCTTGCCTGAGAGATGAGCCACGTAATCTTGCAGAAAGAAAATGCAGTGCTCGTTGCGAACAAAACCAATGCAGGACGCAGTCACTGGTTGTCAAAGGTCACAGGGTCCCCACTGGGTGATGATGTCATTTCCCAACCTGTTTTACACCAGAGGACAAGAGGGAAGCACTGCATATGCTCAGGAGGGACTTCATCACCACTAGCCTCATACAGGCAAGGTTTGATTGCACCCAGGCACTGAGCAGCCTGGCTGAAGGCACAAGCAACGCCCAGATGCTAATCCAAGCCTCTGCGATGACACATCACCAAATTCTGCTTCCATCTCAGACAGAAACAGGTGATGCTGCTCTTCGTGCCCACTTGTGTTACCAGTTCTGCGTGTTTACCTATGGAAGTCCATGGGGCATCTTGCTCCTCCCTGCCTGGCAGCAGTAATACCTACACTTCTGAACCTTACAGCACTGCCAGAATTTCTTGGCTACTGTTAAGGAAATGGTTTTGAAGACATCTATTAGTGACACTGTATCCTACAGCTGAGTTACACGCGAACTCTTCTTGTTTGCTTATTTTGAAATGAATTGCAATAATTTGTAAAAAGTGACATGAACTTATTATGCACATACCTAGTTTTTTTCAGCTACACAGAGGTTTTCGTCAGAAGTTAACCACTGCTCGCATGCCTCTTCAGTATTTACAATGAACATTTCATTTGCTATTGTAAACTGGCTCGTTATCAGTTTTGTCTATCTGCGCTCAGACTCACCAGCTTCTACTCTGTTGTTTCTGTAGAGCTGATGGTGGTGGGGAGGGCTGGTCCTCCAGCTCCCCACAAACTGCTGGCTCTTGCTCTGGTGCCTCTGCCCCCATGCTGGGCTCCGAGAGAGGACCCCAAGGGCTATGTACACAGCCACTGGGACATCAGGCATGGCAGCCTGGGGTAGAGGTTGGAAAGCAGAGCACAAACTGTTTCATTACTGGGATGGGGAGCTTTACTGACATGAGAATTTTATGGGGATGAGCTCATCCTGAATGCTAAAAAAAATCTAAAGGGATCATTCCCCTTTCTCTGTTTGCTGTTATACCACACATTTAATTTCTGCTTTTGCTTTTACCTATATCTTAAGTCAAATAAGATCATTATCTGTTCTCCTTTTATATTTATAAACTGCATGAATTACATGATAAAAAGGCTACATATTACATTTCATTTGTTGCTTAGCACATGCCACAAGCAGAGGGAAATTTTTCTCTTCCCACCACGAAGTACTGACACGGATACAAATCTAAACATCCGTTCTGTACAGTACTATAAACCACTGGTGGTTTGTCTCAGCTGGGAAGAAACCACATCCCAAAATATCCACATTTCCCACAGAACAGAGCTCCCCTTGTCCCGCCAGCACTTAACAAGCAGAGGGATGGACCCTGCCCTACTCCCAGCCCTCCCCAGCCAGGACCAGTGGCTGGAAAGGACGGCATGACAGGCAGCTCTCTGTGCGGCTCCCCTCTCCTGGAAAGCATCAGCTCCCCACAGGAGGCCGGAGGCACTCCGGCACCAAGAGCTCCCTCAGCAACCAAGAGAGGGTAGGGCCGGCATGGCACAGCTTCACCAAGGCCACCAGAAACCCTGAAGAGGCAGCACAGACATCTCTGTTTCTGATCAAATTCCTGATAGCACCATGTACATCCCTACCCCTTACTCTGCCAGATAGACCCAGGCCCAGAAGTATCCTCGCTATTGCCTGGGTGATGCAGAGCCATAGTCAGGCTGGAAAACAACTGCAAATTCAGGCGGGTGGCCCCTTGGGGTGCTGGGTTTACAGGCTGCAGGACAGCATCGCCCATGTCGAGTCACACCACTGTTCCAGAGCTACCCCTATAATGGTAAAGTCAAGAGAATTTATATGATCACAAACCATCAGGACACCGTCTGGGCCCACTTGTCTAAGGGTGAGCATGAGAGAGTCACCTCCTCCGTGCAAAAGGAGCTACACAGTCAAACATCCTCCCTCACAGCTAAGGTGGCTTAGGGGTCACCAAAAAATACAGATGGATACAGGTGGGTAAAACAAGACCATCTCCCTGTGTCTCTTCCCTGCACACCTCACAGGGGCAAAGCACCAGAGCTGGGTTTGGGGAGCTGCTGGTGCACACAGACGTGCAGGCACATCAGCACACGTGCTCCAATGGGGACTAGTTATATGCCACTGTCCTACAGCCTCTCCTGGACTGACTGCCAAATAAATGTTCTTGTGATCTCTGTTCCCTAGACTGCCCAAGTCAGCTCTAGTCAGCATTAACTCATTATCACCTTTTCTTTATTTGGCCAAGTGAAAATTTGGAAACCAGCCTGTACTTTCAGTGCAAACCATAAAGAAACAATTATTAAATAACAGAACTTAAACATTTCCGAAACAAGTTAGAAAACTGATCTTTTTATTAGGAACAAAATCATCGCAAGGAAAAGAAAATAAAAAACCCACCAAAAAAGAACAAGAGCTGGTCATGAGCACATACAGTTAAAGGAAGAGCACAGGCTGCATGACTCCTCTTCTGACCTCACAGTAACAGAAACCTTCACCCCGTTGCTGCACAGCATCTTCAGCATGGGAGGACAGAAAACCAGCTCTGCCCTATCTGCCTCATAAAGACATCTCGAGTCTCAGATTCCCATCTCGATGGGAAAAACCCTTCCCAGACTGGGATTCCTTCTCAGACACCACCACAACGCCAGCGGTGGTGCTAACAGCTGCCAGGACACCCCTAGCCCTGCCAGGGCTGGCAGCAGCAAGGCAGCACTAGGGCAAGCTGGAGCCGGGATGCAGCACCCCATCAGGGCAAGGCTGGCCCAGCTTTGTCACCCTCAGCACCAAAAATGCTGGCATCTTCTCCAGTACAGCTCAGAGCACTGTTCAGCCTTCGAAGCATGTACTGGAGTTGACTGTCCCCTGCCTGCCCCTGCCAGAAAGTGCAGAAGAGAAGCAAAGCTGACTACATCCTCCCATTTCGGTGACGCTGGTCCCTGTTCACCCACCGTCGCTGCCACTGTGCTGCCTACAGGCAGCAGCCACCCCAAGCCCTCGGCATCACATTTTTGTCATTCAACTCGCAGCTTTTGAGGAATGTTTGTACCGAAAAAAGATAGCAGAGCACCATGAGGAAAAGAATTATTACCTCCCTCTTACCGTGGAAAATCTGATTCCTACGGCAGGCTTAAAAAGCAGAGAGACAGGCTGAATCACCACCAACACAGCACACAAGATCCAAAAATCTTCTAAACAGAGTTCACGGGACGAGGAAACAAGAAGAACAACCACCTATGGCTGGGCAGCACCCATGCAGAGATTTGCCATGTACACAGTCATGAAGGACTTCCAGGTAAGCATGCAGCCGTGCCACCAGCTCCCCCACTTGGGAGCAAAGCGTTCAGCTTGGTTTTGATTTTGCTGGGGTACTTGCAGACCTCGTTGGGTGACATTTACATGACATACCTTAAATCTGTTTCCAAAGGATTCATGGCACAATGCCAGCACAATATAAAACCCAGACAAAATGACAAGGGAAGAGAGGGATGCAATACACACCTCCCCATCCCTTTTGGCCCTGGTCTGTACCATCTCTGCTGTTGCCCTATCATGCCTTTCTAGCCCATTGGGCTAGTTTAACATCAACATGCCTCGCTTCCGACGACCAAAACGCACTTACACAGTAAATACCTTGCTCTGGCAGTGCACCCTGCAGCACTCCCTGTGGCCTGACAGCTCTGCAGCCCCTCGCAGCTTTGCCACGGACTCAGCTACCTGCTGCCTGGGACCGAGTCCGTGCCCTCCCCTCACGTCCTTCTTCCCTGCAGGTCTACCCCAGCTGCTCCACTCGCAAACCTCCCCTGAGCAGAACAGGATATGCGTAGCCGCAAGACTTGCCTAAGAGATTCTATAAATTGCTGCTGTCTGTGCAAACAACGCAGCACTGAAAAAGCCTACATGCACAGGCAGATGGCCAACTTAATCAGCTTGTGGTAGCTAAACGATTATACTAAAGGCACTAATGCTTGCACTGATGAACGATCTCAGCATTATAATCAACGTTTCTGCCAAAATTACACACCCAAGCCCCAGGCACCCTTCTGCTGCAAGCAAGCAAGCTAGTGACAGAGCTGTTTTAACTCATTGGCAACCCCAGCAGTTAAGTTCTGGCAAAAGGTAGCCAGTAGCCCCTTGCCATTACAGGGCATCAAAAGGCGAGCAAGCCAGCATCACTTCCCGGGGTCTGCACGCAGCAGCCCCCATCACCGCTCCTGGCCCCACGCAGCAAGCGGTGAGGGCCAAATCACAAAGGGACTGGAGCTCAGAGGAGCGATTCAGATAAACACCCGGCACAGCAGATACCTAGCTGAAACCTCCATGGAGCTTTGTTTTGCAAGGTCTGTGAAAAATGCCTTGAAATCTCCTGAGAAGAGGTTTTCTCAGGAAATTTCTGGCAGGTCCTTGTTTCTCTCTGGGACTGATAGGCCACCTCAATCTGCCTGTCATGCCTGCCCCTTGCAGGGGCCGCTGGCTGGTGGAGACATGGCAAGGCATGGGGTGGGCAGGGAGCAGGAGGAACCGCCTGTCTCATTTCAGGCTGTCCTCTAGGGCTCCACAGTTTAGCTGCAGGTCTATTAACAGGCAAAGCATCAGAGAGCTGCCCAGTTTAGTTTTTTAGTGAACCTGTCAGCACACGGCAGTGCGGCCTTGAAGCCATGTATGTGCTTTCCTTATATTTTCTTGGTCTTTTTTTTTTTTTTTTTTTTTTAATGAGATTAGTCTGCCTGACACCTCACGTCTTTCCCCTGCTAAAATTTTCTGGGCCAATTCTTACACACAATGAGACTACGGGATGCAAAGGATGGGTGTCATAGGCTTCAAGACAGAGTGGAACAGCAAACATGCCAGATCAGTCATCAGTTGGATCCAGGAAAGAGTCTGAGGCATTTTCCTGGCTTTCTACATCAACTATGACCTCTGGGTCTGGCATTTCCTCAGGCTCTATCTCCACTGGTAAGTTTTCTTCCACCAGCGGCTGGGGCTCAATGCCTCGACCAGTCCGAGCAGCATCTGGAAAAGAAGGGAGAAATGGCTTACAAGTGCCCACACTATACTCACCCTGATGGAATTCCTCCCCCCAGTCCCTGATGCTGCAGTCTGCCTAACCCGCTCAGTCACCTCTCCCCAGGCGTCCACAAGCCAAATTTCAATTTTCTTTGTAACTACACATTTATTGAGCTGTCCCTCATGGCTCTAGACACCTTGGTGCTAAAGCTCTCTGGGCTCAACTGCCTAAAATATACCAAAATACCAAAGCCAAATCTATTCAGTTACCTCTGAGTAAGTAAAGCTGGCTAACAGCACACATTTAATATTCTCACCTAAACACTTTCCTCACACACCTCTGCTTTTTACTTATTTGTAGAAAATATAAATAACATGGGATACTTTGTTAGTCAAACTGACGGTGTGTAAATTTTTTATTTAAAAAAAAGTTCTACACTTTAAGTATATTAATATTGAACAATGACGTGAATGACTTATCTTTTTTTTTTTCTTGTACTATGTTCATGAGTAGCGTTTAATATTTTGAAAGCAGAGTAAAGCAGCATCCAAAGTGAGACATAAAGCATAACTGAGGTGCTGAGAGGCTGTGCATGGTACAGTGAAGGACATCAGAACTGGAGACAGCAGCACTGAGACTAGGCTACAACCTATGTAGTGTTGCTCCAGTTCACGATGTCTCTGCTAGACCTACTTGAGCTGATGATGGTGTATTACTAGAGAAGGTCTTGACAGCATTCATGTTTGTGAAACAAAACAGAGGGAAACATAATGCAAAAAGTGGAGTATTAATATCAAGTGCTCACAGAATAGAAGATTTCCGAAAGGTTTTTATCATTGCACTCTCTTGACCATACTGTGCTAAAGCTGTGGGGTTTTATTCTCAATTTCTTTGAAGGATTTAAAATGCAGACATATTCCCACTTTAGCCCCAATTTAAGGAACCACACAAGTCTCTGACTTTGATGGGATTTAGCTGTCTGTACAGCTCAGCATATTGGTGGATGCTGTCCTGAAGATGACTGCTTACAGAAACAATGCCGATTCTTATGTTACTGATGAGAAGGGCGTGTGTGTTACAATCGCAGGAAAACTGCTAAGTTTTATGCTGGTTTTGAGATGCATGTTTTACCACAGGAGATACTGGAACAGACAGCCTGCTGGCAGCACCCTCTGCAGGATGCTTATGAGACGGATGCCGCTACATCTCATGGCTGGGTGAGGGCAAGAGCTACTCCTGTGCAGAAGCCGAGCACGAGTAAGGTACTGATAAATGACCTGTCGTCTGGACAAGATGCAGCACCTTCCCTGCGCTAGTGAGTCCCAGGCCCCTCTCTAGTCAGCCACACATATCCATATTGTCCTTCACACTCCTGAACAAGCTATCCACCCGACTTAAAACAAGTCACTGGACTCACCAGGCTTTGGAGGGCAGTCGATTTGGGCAGCTTGAGCTTCGACGTGGTCTCCACTGGGGGGGCTCTTCACACCTTCACTGGAGACCACGGACATTGTTAGTCCATCATCCTTCTCCTCATCTGTAAAACCAAAACCAGAGACTTGAAGGAAAGAAGTTCCCCACATCACGGCGTCCTCGGCACGTTCATTGCAAGGCCAGCCTACCAACACATGCTTGCATCTCCTCCTCATGCGGCACCGGCTCCATTCCCGGAGCAGACAGATGCCGAGTACAGAGGGCCATTGCCAACCTGTCACAGACCAGCTTGGCCCTGCTGACAGGATCACAGCTTGAGGTGGCCTCACTGGCCATGGGCAGATTGGACTCAGGGACTGCTGCTGACAATGGACTGCCATCAGAAGTCTTAGGTCATTTCAGGATCAGACCTGAACGAGGCTCAATTTTCTTGCCCATAGAAAAGGTTCTGTTGTGTTTCTTTCTGGCCAGGAGCGCATGGTGGCAAGCATGAGGTGAAAAAAAGAAAAGCAAGGTTTAATTCAAGACCCCGCTGGGCGTAACAGTTGCCTATCAGCAAGCAGCTTTCTGCTCCACCAGGTCAAGGGAGGGCTGGCTGGAAGACAAGTAGCCACCCAGCCGAGACCAGTTCATGCTGACGCTATTTCAAGCCTAGCCTGCACAAACACAGTCCTCCATGAGACTCATCTCAGGGGGCAAGAGGGTTCTCCACTCACCTGAGGGCACTGGGATGAACTTGTGTTTCCTCTTCATGCAGCAACATATGACTGAGGACACAGCCACCATCAGGATAAGTGCACTCCCTGCACACCCTGTCAGGATGTAAATGAACCACGGGTACTGCAGCAGGTCTCCTGAAAGGAGATGGCATTGTGAGTTACCAGGGTGGACAAGCTTCCTTCTCCAAACAGGAGAAACCCTGCAGCCAGATTAGAGCATGTGGGCATTATGGTTGCTTTGGTTTGGACCAGGGGAGCTGACACTGTGAACTGTGGAACATCGTGATTTATGTCACATTGTTTATAACAAAATTTGAAATTTTTCGTTAAGAGGCTTGTGTGACTAAGCTGTGTGCATTTGTTTCTGCCTACTCTGACCATCTAACATAATTCGTAAGTTTTAGTAAAATTTAACTGGGAAGGTGGTGGTTTGAAAGATATGACATTTCAACAAGTTTTGTGAAAATGGGCAGCTGAGAAGAGGACGGAGACCTAAGCTAGCATCTCCTG
>NW_010564107.1:11924-47942 GCF_000687285.1 Phaethon lepturus
TGCTGAAAGAAAAGCTGCAGAGTCATAGAATCACAGAATTATTAAGGTTGGAAAAGTCCTCTAAGATCATCAAGTCCAACTGCCAACCCAACACCACCATGGCCATTAAACCCTGCCCTGAAGTGCCATGTCTACACGTTTTTTTTTAACACCTCCAGTGATGGTGTCTCCACCACTCCCCTGGGCAGCCTGTTCCAATGCTTGACCACCCTCATAGCTTGTATTAGGCCCCAGAGAATCCACTTAGGTCAGCCATGTAACAACTATGCCAAGCTCAAAGCAAGTCCGACCAGCACCTGCACTTCCTCAGGCACCAGAGACTCCAGCCACCCATGTCGGAGCTGTAGGAAACCAGCTTCACTGCTGCTTGGGGAAGGATTTCTCTTCATTCCCCTTCCCAATTGAGATCATCCGAAAGTCCTAGCAGGAGGCGACGGCTACAGATGGCTGAGCAGGCGGCAAGACACAAGTGGGTGGGCATTACCACCCAGTTCAGGGTGCCCTGCTCAGGGTTGCTTTGCTGGGTCAGACTCGCAGGTACGCTGCTGCTGGGCGGGGGAGCTGGTAGAGAGCATCACAAACTTGCAGAACAGAGGGACCCGGCCAGACTCGCTCCTTCATGGAGACAATCTGCTCCAACCGGGGGCAGCCGGTAGGAAAACTCTTCTTCCCGTATGAAAATAACCGTACAGCTCAACTATCGCTACAATACCAATTCCTTCGGTAAACCTATGCCATCGCTTTTAGAACCATTTGGCTTCTTTTCAGCTGCGCAGATGCCTGTGCAGCACTGCGCTGCAGAAACCAACAGGTTCGTCTGGAGCTTGTTTTCAAGACTCCAACGGCACAAAGTGCTGCGCAACCCCAGCGGCTGGGAAGCGTTTCAAACGTTCCAGGACGTACCGCACACTGTCATAGTCCGCATGCTCACCAGAAGAGTAAAAACAACTGTAGACAGGTGCTCCTGTGTGTGAAATCGCACATACTCAAAGTATTTTCAGAGTGCTTGTTCCAGTCTCTTTAGGAACATTTACCAAGTTCAAAAAAAAGGGTATTCAAAATTAAACTGTCAGCAAATGAGAAGTCATTTCCCTAATAATTTTAGTTCCTTTTTGATGAAATTTTAGAGAACATTGTCAAAGGCATAAATATGTGCTGGAAATACTTCTTCCTGAATATGTTTTCCTAAAAATTTCCCATTTGTTAAAAAGATCTTTTTGAGATAAAATATTGTGTTAAAAATCGGTAATAAACAAGCAATGAATCAACAAAAGCCTTTTATACATGTTGACTTGTTAACTTCTGAATCCTCTGCTCTAGATCCTGTGTGATCAGAGCCCTTTGGTGCCTGGGAAGTTTACAGTATTTCTGCCAAATTGTTTTACACTAACAACTATCCAAAATTAATTTCATCAGTCAAGACGTTGCCCAAATAGATGCTTTTACATAGATCTTATACCTACAATGGAAAAAACTATATTCAGCTTTTTGCCTGGAGCAAATAATAACCCACAAAAATAATGAATTTATTTTTAATTAATCTTTGATTAAGTTAATTGAACTCATTGCTCTCTCAATTCATTTTACTAGTATTCAGAATTGCTTTAGTTCACTTTTACAAACATGGTTGGATTCGGTGACTAAAAAGTAGAATCGCTGCTACTTTCTTGCTCTCAGACCCTTCCAAATACATGTTCACGCACATGTCCATCCCAGCAGAGCTATCACTACGTTCCCCTGTGGGCTTTCAAGAGGAAATGGGGAAGCGATATCGCACCCAGGGTACTGGGCAGCCACCCAGAATAAACAATGGTACCTGCCAGCACTCGCGTGATTTATCACAGGGCTTGACTGAACAGCTGGTGGATGTTCACATCCTCACTCCCCCGTTCCTCAGCCAGCTTGGGTCTGACTACACTGAACAACCTCTGACCAATGTAACTGGACAAAATTAAGATCACTGCTCCACAACCACAAATGCCAAACCTGTACAGGTTGGCCAGCAGTGCCAATGCAATTTGGCATGAACAGCCCATGGCGTTTCTGTTGAATGCCAGCACATACGATACAAGGTTTATGTCAGTAATTTTGCTTTCACACCAACTGTATGCCAACCATAGAAAAAAAGACAGTATCTGCTGTGGAGCTGGACCATCTCAGAGAATTTCTAAAATCACAGAATCAGAATCACAGAATTCTGTGATTAAAATGCTTGGTGCTATTGCACAGTACTATTTCTCTAATAGCAAAGGTGATTAAATTAATTACAGCTAAGTTAGTCAAAAACCTCATGGTTAAATTATGCCACCCTGATGTCGTTTTGATGACCAACTTCACTGCCAAAGTGGAGAAAAACCTTCACTACTGGAGATGCAAATGAAATCACACTCAACGTTATCTAATTAAAAAAAAAAAAAATATAAGAGATGTGAGCTTACAACACAAGCAAGTGCTTTCCATCATCAAGATGTTCTGGCAGTTTTGATCAGTCCTGGGATCTGGATTTTCTGTGTCATTAAACTATGGCCTCATTCAAGCAGAGTACTCAGCATTTATGGATAGCAAATGGATAAAGTCACAGCACTACATATCCCAGCAGGGACATGGAGAGAAAAAATCCTACATTTTGTAAGTAAATGAGTTGTGCCTTTATCACACCTCTGACGGTGTGGAGCTGATGGAGACATTTGTATAGACTGGTAAATCTTTGTGCAGGTGGCCTAGATAAGGAGAAAAGAGACAAGGCAGAACCCCTCAGCTGAGTCCAGCAGCAACAGGGCTGAGCAGGCAGAGATGTTTTTACAGGGGTGATGCAGAAACTGGAAGGCTGTCTGGGTACTGGATGAATGTCAGAGCAGGAAGCAGCTTGTGTTTCTAAACCAGCATAGAGGGTTGGTGCACAGGAGGATGCAAGGTCTCCATCACTGGGAGGTAGGAAAACAGACAGGCAGAGATCCATCCTTGCCGCAGAGTTGGGTAAAAGGACCTCCTGAACAAAACTTGCCCCCCTTTCTGTGGTTGTAGGCTGTGTCAGTCCAAGGCACAGGAGGCAGAAGGAAGTCAAGGGGACACTTTCTAAAGGGAGGATGTGGTAAGTCTGGAATGCAGCTGCCAGAGGACAGAAGAGTTTGGTATTATGCAGATAGCAACAACTCCTTAGTTTTTCTGCTGCAAGAGACCAAAAGGGAGATTTTCTGGAGACGCCACTACTCACCATAGCTGCAAGACAGCACAACGGGCCTGGTCCTCGTGACGCTGTTCCCGTGGTAAACCTCACATACAAATTCCCCAGGCACGGTTTTGTCCAGGCGAACCTTCTTCCCGCCGTCCTTAATGCAAGCCTCCGGGGCGCTCAGCGCCGTGCCATTCAGCAGCCACCGAAAGCTGGTGCTCTCGTTGCTGGCCACGTTGCAGAACAACTCTCCGGTCCCGTTAGGGAAGCATTGGATACCAATGGCCGGCTCTGGTCACATGCAGTGCGGGGCAACGGGAACAGCGAGGAGAGAGAGAGGTGAGGAGAGGACTCAGCAGCGAACATGAGCCTGGACAGGAGCTTCCCTTACCAGAAGTCTTACTACCACTGCATTTACTGCTAGCCAGGGAGCACAGAAATAAGTAAGCAGACTCTTCAGTGCCTGCCTCCAGCCGTGAAATGCTCAGCAGTGCCCACCCAACCCTGCTGGTGACTCTCGGTCCCTGTTTTGGGGATGCCACAAAAATTTGGCATCTCTTCATTTACCTTATTGAAATTGAAAAATGGAAAAATAAAAGCCCCTGATCTGAGAGGACGGTGGAAACACTCAAAGCATCTGCCTGCCAGAGGCTTCCTCCGTAATCAGCACATAACCATAGCTTCAGAGGAGACTCAGCCCTCTCCTCCACCAGAGGTTTGTACTTTTCCTGTCACTCTGCCTTTTCTTCCATTTTAGAGAGAAACTAGTACAAATCATGCCCAACACAGATACCAACACCAGACACCTGCAGTTAGATAGCATGACCCACACTAGGACAATTTAAAATGAAGGAATCATTGATCTTATTACATTTTCCTGAATTTCTCTCTCTGTCTGCTACAAGGAGCCAACCTATTTCCTGCATTTGCCACTTTGCAAATACAGACTAGACAGAGAAGTGGTATGGTTTTACGACAGTAAGGGTCATACTGAGAATGTCTACGTAAGCTTCCATGTAAATAAGCTCATAAATCACTTTCTTCAACTAGGACATCATCTGCAGCTAAAATTCACTGCCTCCAGGAATACCTTTTCTGTGAAATTGTTTTCCTGACTTAGGTGTGGCAACAGAACACGAGGAGGAGACAAAAGTTCCCAAAGCAAATCCACTGAAATGGAGGTTAAACCCAGGACACTTCTGCAGTCTTTGCCTGCTTCCAGTCTAAGCACCCAATCTTCGTACCAAGGAGTCCCATCTTTGACCTACTCTCCATGGCAGTTCTGCCTGTTTATGCCCACAAGGTGTTAAGGATTCATTTGTCTTCACTGAGACCAGTTTGCTCAGACATTTTCATTACAATTTCATATGCTTCAGTCTCTCTTAGAAGCTTGTGTAAGTGAAAGCCCTGTGAAAGGAACGGTGGGGATGAGGACCAAAGCAATGGCCACTGGCTGCCTGGAGCAATAGTCAGTAGTGGGGCAAACCCATTTAAGCCTTCTCCATAAAAACCCCACACGCCTCAACCCAGACCTGCAGAGAAGTCCAGTTCAGTTTCCAGAGCCAGGTCTGGTAGGGTTAACTCCTTAAGGAAGCATGTCCACAGGCAGCAAAACGCTGTCGGTCAGTGAGAGCTTTTGTGAGAGCCATCAGGAAGAGCGCTCTGGAAATGGACTGAAATCTCTAGCTACATGTCTATGTACTCTAGGCTCAACTTTACAGACACTTCATGCTGCTGTCTCTTACAACAGGGAAAAACAGCACGTAGCTCAATTGACTGGCTACTTCAAGGAAGGCCCAACAGACAGGAGAGACTGACAACAGGGATGCAAAAAGCATCCCTTAGTTTACACTCACCACTACTGCTCCCCGAGGTGCCAGAGGCTTACAAAGCTGCTCCAGAGGCACCTACAGCTCCTGCAAGCTCAAGTGGTCTCTTAGGAAGAATTTCAAGGCACCAGCTTCCAGCCAGGCTCACAAGTTCAAAAGCTATTTGTTGCTAAGAAGGCCACTTACCAAATACTTCCAGTGTAAAATATCTGGTGATGTTGTGAAAAACAAACTCGTATTTTCCTTCATCCTCTTTCTCCACACTCCTCAGCACCAGGGAGCCATTCTGCAAGTTCAGGCATCTGCCAGCAGAAGTGCCGCACTCAGCCAACAAAGTGTCATTTAAGACAGCTGTCAAGCATCTCACGTCCCTCTTGCTCATTCTGGAGAGGTTCTGCAGACTTTGAATTCCCACAGAGAAGACTGCTGAGCCTCCGCTGAGCACACCGGTCCAGGTGACAGAGCCTGAAAGGAGAGGCACAGAGTATGGGCAGCAAGCTCACCATGTCCACCCATCCATCCCCTCTCATCTGTCTCCCAGAAAGGCAAATGCCCCCGTGAGATGCAGGAGGGACAGACCCATCCCTAATGACAGGCTGGGGTCACCCATAATTGAAAATCAGAGAAGTGGGAAACCTTCCATAAAGGCCAGCTTTCCCCCCCGATAACATGGGAGTGGCATGTACAACATGCACACAGGGCGACAAAAGGCTGAGCAGCTGGTCTTTTCTCTCCCCAAATTTGACATGACCATCTACCACCCCCTCTCAGAGCCAAGACTGTACAAAGAAAGTTCCTCAAGGCATCAATGCCATGGATCTTGTACAGAGGGTAGCAAAAACAACTGCTGCCTGCACAGCTGCTCTTACCCAAAGGGTAAAGTCACAGTTTTAACTTGAACAGGACTTACAGCATTCTTGCACATTTTCAAGTTACTGTACGCAAATCAGAGATGGGTAAATGTCACGGCAACAGCAGCTCGGGGACTAACCCAAGGTCACACCAAACGTTAGGAGCAGGACCACATTGCTCTCCAGCCAGCATTCTGCATACAAGAACCTTACATTCTCTGCTGAAATGCTTTTACAGACACAGTACACTGAGAAAGTACTATATTGTTAGTTATCATTCATTTACTAAAAAAATAATTTGTCTTACTTTGGTCTGACTGCCCCTTTCATGCATTAGCAGTTAGACTATTTGATGTCTCCCCAAACCTGATAGAGTCCTTAAAAGATCTTGGAGCGAAATTAAGGTGTCTGCTCATCTAGGCAAATCTGTGCCAACTTCATAAAGAAAAATCCCACTTACCATGAGTAACAGTTATTATCACCAGCAAGCACTGTAGAGTAAAAGGAGAGCTGAAATCCATTTTAAAGAGCTCCTTGCATCATAGGCTGCGAAGACGATCTGGCTACAGAGCTCAGTGAATATAGCGTTCAGGAAATGATGTCAGAAGCAAGAGTGGGAAAAAAAAAGAAAAGAAACTCCATAGTGGACAGCTTGAATAATGTTTCAAAATAGACCTGCAAGGTTTTGGGTGACTGAACTCGGGCTGAACCAACATGAGCCACAATGTGCTCTGCACAGTCCCACACCTTGAAGCTAGCTGCAAGTGTGAGAATAGGGCTGAGAGGTGAGGACACACAAAAATATCTCCTGCTCAGCTCACCCTGTTTAGGAAGATGCTAACACCGAGACTAGGCAAAGGTGAAACACCTATTTCTTTCATCCTTTTCCAGTTTATCGAAGTGTTGCATCCCCACCCAGGGAAGAGAGAAATCAGTTCAGTCAGATAAAGCACTGCACATGCAGGCTAGCCGATTTTCTGAAATACCGAGGATTGCTTGGGCAATCGAGAGTGAGAGTCCCACCAGCAGGAGGTGTGGGAGAAGGCTCTCCTCCGTATGCAAAGGCGACGTTGGCAGCCTGGACTTTGCTGGGCTCTTCTAGTGACCGAATGGTACCTGCCATGCAGGAAAAGGCTCTGTACAGCTGCCCCAGGCAAAGAATAAAGCTTATGGGAAGAGAAGTTCCACTGCAAAACTAGACTGAATGCAGCCCAGAAGCCACCCTGGCTCTGTTTGGAGTGCAGATGCCAGAGATGAGACTGAAAATCCAGTCTTGAAAAACCGCTGTGGCCCGGCTACCTACAGGGCCAGATACTTCGTTCACCCTCGTTGAGAAGGCTTAAAGCACGCTGGCGTTTTGCAAAGAGTGCCGAGGTGGATCACACAAGCAACCATCTCACTCACTGGAGGAAGTAAACTGCCATGGCATTAGAGTTAACATCTGGATTGTTTTAGATGCACTTAGCAGATGTGCTGGGGAATAACTGTGACAGCAGTTCAGGACACGGCTGGGAATCTTACACTTTCATGCTGTTTCTCTGGACACAGGCATAGACACAGCCCGTTAAGGAAGCTCCACATGGCAGAATCACATATATACACAGATTTCTGAGAAATTATTAAATCCCTTGTGTTGTGGTCTGCACTATTTTCCAAACAATTTTGTTCTGCTTGACAATTCCACATTTCAGCCAGTGGTTTGGCCCCTCTGACTTCTTAGCAATGACAATTACATCTCACCTCCTGCTCCCAGCGTTCAAAATTTACAAGTTTGTTCAAGGCTACCATCCTGTCTTTTATCATATGTGCACAGGGCAGGCCTAAACTGATCTAAGATGTGACAGAAATAGCCTTCTCTGAGAAAAGCACTGAAGTGAGTCTTCAGGCACTCACAGCAGTGCAGAGGAAGGGGGAGAGAGGAAAGTATTTACAGCAAGAAACGCTTTCATTTCCTTCTGTACTGTTGAAATGACATGAAGAAAATCTCTCTCAAATACCACTGCAAGACTGGGGCTAACCATCTGCCGCGGGTGTGCACATTCAACTTCATTTCACCTTCATGCTTGAAGGGCAAGCTGGTAGAGCTTAGGGTTGCAGCAGTGCTGTGGTGGAGACACGAGACAAAACAGACAGCATGTGCAGGGTTGCTTCAAATTAGCACCCCAAAATGCTCAGGATCTCAGAAAACCAACAAAAATGAAAAGGGGTCTGCATACTGCCAAATCCAGCAAATGTTCACCTTCTCCTCCAGCCAATGATAGCAGCCTCACAGAGCTCGCTTACAGATTCGCAGTGAAATCAAAGAAAAATATGGCCTTTCTACTGTAGCTCTGTTGTTACAGAAGTGACTCTGCATGACTGTGACATTGCGGTGTCCTGTACTTAGTCTCCCTCTCAGTGACTCCAGGGCAAATGAGTACATTTATGAGCTCAATATTTCTGACTGCAAGTGCCCCATACATCACGCAGTATATGAAGTCCCATTAGGCTCCTTCTGTCCCTCACATCCTCACTAGCTAAGAAAAAAAAAGAAAAAAAAAAAAGAAATCACAGCCAGGATAAAGATGACAGCACATGCACAATCTGTGTTGTCATCCATCAGCAGCCTCCTCTTAAGAGCAACCCTCTCAAATTTCATATCTAATGAATTTTTTAGATTAGATTAGACATTAATTTCTAACATTGGCTAATGAATGCTCACAACACCCTTGGCTAGCCAGAGATTCACTTCTCCTTTTTATATAAAGGTGCATAAAGTTTTTGGTGATTATTGCTGACAAAAAACATCTTGCGAGGCTTAACAGAAACCACAAGTAGAAGGAGGAAAAAAAAAACCACAAGATCTTGTAAGTGAACTAAAACCTTTTTCACTTGGTGAACTGCAAGCTCATAAGGCCATTTTGTCCTTTCAGCCGCTTGACAGCATCATGAAAGGAGAACGGAGATTCATTCCTTACATGACACAAGGCATTGATGGAGTATGGGAGAACGGGAAACCTGAGCCAGCAAGTAAAGTGGAAAATAAGCTGCAAAGTATTAAGAAAAAATTTGTACATACTAACTCTGCACACCTTCCTTTCAATAGGCTGGCGAGCGTAAGCAGCGCACCTATTTTTACTGTCATTAATGTGTGTCGGCGTGAAGTGGGGAAATACACAGGCCTTCACGCAGAGGGGAGCGGCAGAGCTAAATACCCACGCTCAACATGTGAAAACAGAAAATAAGCCCGCAGCTCCGGCGACGCACAGAGCCGGCTCTGCAGGCTGCTGAGGGCTCCCTGCCCCAGCACCAGCCCCGGGCCAGGAAACACTGCTGGCTGCGGGCGGTCCACTCGTCCGTCCGTCCGTCCGTCTGTCCCCGTGGCAGCAGCACGGCCACAGCTACATCACAGGCTGCCAGGGCAGGTACAATCTGGACTGGGCAGCACTGGGAGGGGTGAAAGGCCAGCAGCCATGTTAGCTTACCTCTCTCCCCTCCACACCTACAGCTGTTCACGCAGAAGACTTTTTTTTTTTTTTAAACAGGCTTCAAGTGGCTCTTAGGAGAGTTTAACTGTGCAGCCACAAGGCAGGAATGGGGAGCAAGCCTAAGAGATGCTTCTGTGTGGAGGCAGCAGGACCCCAGAGACTGATGATGAAGATTCATATTCATAAGAATATGAATTCTTTGTTAAGTTAAATTAGCCAGAGAGCTATGCTTGAACTCTGAACTCTTTCTTGATCAAAGAAATAGCAATAGCAAGCAAAAAATAGCAAAGATAAAACACAGAAAGGTGCTTGCTTACATGGTGATAAAGAGACTGCCATGCACTTTGTTTCTTTAACAGCAAAGCTGTGAAATTACAGATATTTTACAACTTATTTAGCAATTGGACATGCATAATGAGTTTATCGCAATACTCCTGCCTGTGTCTCCTCCAGATGAAGATCATGTTCAGAGCAAGTGACTTTTGAACAAAATACACTCTACTGGCATAGCAAGAAGAGTGACCAGCACCTCTGGTCATAGATGAAGGAATTCTTGGGTCAGGGACTCCACAGCCCCTCACAGAGCTGTAAAATGGAAATAAACCTGCGTACTCCCAGATTCCCAGCTACAGACAACCAGGAACATGGACGTACATAGGACTCCCCGGCCGTATGCTCTGCATGAGACCTGCTCCACCGGCCCTCGTCCCACACGCTGTCCTGCGGCACTTGTACTCCACAGGTTTGTGAGGCAGCACAGCAGCACTGCTGCCTGGGACCCCACACAGCAGAGAGCGCCCGTCAGCCTGACCCACCACGTCCTGCCGGCTGCAGGTGGTTCACGTGGTCCTGGAGGGGCAAAGAAACCAAGAAGCTGTGTTGCAGCTGTGGACAGACATAATTTTACCGACGCCAGCTGACCCGCACCCGAAGCACACGTGCCACTCGCCTCAATGGCTGCCCACCATGCCGTCTGCCAGCACGGCTGGCAGGGGAGAGGCTCTTCCCCACCACAGGGACCAGAGCAGAGAGGTCTCATGTGCCAAGTCTTTAGAAGGCAGGCAGGCCAGACACAGGTCACCGACGTTTCTCCCCACCTCCTGAAATCGCCCATTTGCCACAGTTTCCACAGAAAGTTGCACCCAGGGAATTCCTCCTGACCAGCTCTCACTTGGATGCTGAATAAGGTAAATCAGGAGGAGAGAAGGAAATTGGACTTTCATTCTCATTTCTCCTATCTCTGCCGCAGAGGCAAACCTGCAGGTGATCCCCTTCCAACTCAATCCATCCAACTTTTGCAGGGCTGGACCTCTGCCCCGAGACAACACCCAGCCCTGCGTGGCACCCCACAGCCACCGACCAGCTGCACAACATGAGTTTTCATCGGAGGCCACTGTGAGGGGAAGACAAAGTGAAGGAGACACTTGTCACATGGGTTTTCCAGCTTCCAGCACAAAAAGATGATAAAAAAAAGACTGTTCTGAGTCAGATTAAAAGTTCACCTCAGCCATTAGCCTGTCTCCAAACACAGCTGATCTCAGAGCCTCAACTACAGATGCTACCTCTGTGAAAGGGCCATTTAAAGTAACCCACAAATTATAAAAAGCATGTTGCAGAAACATGCTGAGATCAGGAATGGCTACAGAAAGGCTCTGGACCTAATTATGGACAAGGTGCACATAGTTTCTCCAGCCGGTAGTACCTCTGGGGAAGAAACGGTCTAACACTTGCAAGAGCCAGGGCCAGGATTTCTGGAGCTCCTGGGATGCCCCCATGGGGACTGTCTGATCTCCAGTGACAGGGGCCCACGGGAATGCTCTTTCTTCTTCAGAGCATCCGTGGATATTTGCAGCTTTCTCTCGCCAAGAAATGGAAGGAACACCCAAGATCCTGCAAACACAGATGAGGAATTTGTTATGTTGGGGGCTGGCAAAAGGAAAACCTGTATGGATCTCCTCTCTGAGCCACAAAGAAGAACCTGGGAGACCTCCCAGCAGCAGGTCTGCCACGGCTCAGACAGCCTTCTCCACAAGACACACACCACTGGCCCTTGTCTCACACTTCCTGCCGCAGCCTTCGCTTTTGCTACGGGATGCTGAAGCTATCCGGGACGCACCAAACCCGATGCTGCTGTTCTAAAACATACCATTCAAGTAACAGTGCATGGCAGGGAGGATCCTGAAGGGGCAGAGAAGGTGAGACTCTGAATAGTACCCAGGAGCAAATGGAGGATCTAGTCTGCAGAAGCCCTCTGCTCAAAGTGACTCAAGTAGAAAAACTCACATCAGCACTTTGATTTCATGCACATGGTGCCCACCTGTCTCACATTCTGGGAGAGCTGATCTCTTTGTTGCCCTGTAATGCACAGCAGAGCAGTCCCGTGCTGTGGTGGGCTGACCTTGGCTGGAGGCCAGGTATCCACCAAAGCTGCTCTATCACTTCCCCTCCTCAGCTGGACAGGGGAGAGAAAGTATAACGAAAGGCTTGTGGGTTGAGATAAGGACAGGGAGAGATCACTCACCAGTTATCGTCATGGACAAGAGACTTGACTTGGTGAAATTCATTTAATTTATTGCCAATCAAAATCAGAGTAGGGTAATGAGAACTAAAACCAAATCTTAACACACCTTGCCCCCACCCCTCCCTTCTTCCCAGGCTCCACTCCCAATTTTTCCCCATCTCCTCCCCCGAAGCAGCACAGGGGGACGGGGAATGGGGGCTGTGGTCAGTTTGTCCCACGTTGTCTCTGCTGCTCCTTCCTCCTCAGGGAGAGGACTCCTCACACTCTTCCCCTGCTCCAGCATGGGGTCCCTCCCACAGGAGACAGTCCTCCATGAGCTTCTCCAATGTGAGTCCTTCCCAGGGGCTGCAGTTCTTCATGAAACTGCAAACCTGCTCCAGCCTGGGCTCCTCTCTCCATGGGGCCACAGGTTCTGCCAGGAGCCTGCTCCAGCATGGGCTTCCCATGGGGTCACAGCCTCCTTCAGGCATCCACCTGCTCCGGTGTGGGGTCCTCCAGGGGCTGCAGGTGGAGATCTGCTTCAGTATGAAGCTCCATGGGCTGCAGGGGCACAGCTGGCCTCACCATGGTCTTCACCAGGGGCTGCAGGGTCATCTCTGCTCCAGTGCCTGGAGCCCCTCCTGCCCCTTCCTTCTTCACTGACCTTGGTGTCTACAGAGATGCTGCTCTCGTATTCTCACTCCTCTCTCCAGCTGCAGCTGTGCAGGTTTTTTTCCTCCCCCTTCTTAACTACGTTATCCCAGAGGCACTACCACCATCGCTGATGGGGTCAGCCTTGGCCAGAGGTATGTCCATCTTGGCTGGCACTGGCTCTATTGGACATAGGAGGCTTCTAGCAGCTTCTCACAGAAGCCACGCTTGTAGTCCCCCTGCTACCAAAACCTTGCCATGCAAACCCAATACACATGTCTTCAGAATACGGAAATAAGCTGGAGAGAGCTCCTCTTCAGCTTCCATTTCTGACAAGTTAAAATCTGTGTGCTTGTCACAGGTCCCACAATTCATACACGTGCTCCCCCCTCCCAGCTTTCTCTCAGATGCTGCATGGCTGATCAGGGTGAATGCCATGCATCACCTCTAATGCCACTACCACTGAGCAGCTATGGGGCAGGGAGCACCTAGGCAGGTCCACCAAAAAGCAGACACATGGAAGAGGCACTGTGCCACACTGCTTCTCAGGGTGCTGGAGCACAGCATGCACTGAGCATCACATACATGGTCTGACAGCAGGTATCATCCTGTCTTAACATTTCTGCCACATACCCTCACCCTTCCCACACACCCCGCTTGGGGTACAGGCTCAGGCTGTGCCTGGTGAAGGCACCAACTGCACTGCTGCAGGTCCCAGCATCACCTACCATCTGTCATTTCACCTTGGCACTCAACTATCGTCTCACTGCCAGGCGAGATGAACAAGAACATAAGGATCCCAGATGTCCAGGTCAAGCATACCAATCACATACAGTTTCTCTGACATAGCTCTCCTAGTTTGGCCCACGATGACAAAAGAAAAAGAAGAGTCCATGTATGGAATAACTGCTAGAAACTACAGAATTTATATTTAGCACCACTGCGTGCGGGGTGAAATGCTTTGCATTTGCTTTGCAAAAAAAAAAAACCAACATCATTACAGAGCTGTTCAGACATACGGGTTCAATCATGCTGCTACATGAACAGAACTTAACTGAAGGACAATATGAAGGACAGCGAATGGTGCCTGTAGTCTGTATGCTTTGGCCAGTTTCGCTAGAGTCAGAAGAAAATCTGTTTCTGTGAGTGGACAACAGTAGAAGAAGTCAAGTTAGGATCCAAGCTACCACAGGCTGGTGCAGGCCAACTCTTGTTGTTTTTTTCTTTCATCTCTAATATAACTTAGAAGACTTAGATGAATTTCAGCCCCCAGCCAGTTTCACCTGGGCATTGCTGAGAGGCTGCATCATGTAACTCTGCCAGCAGTGCCCCAGCTCACTGTCCTTGGCATAGCCTGCTCTCTTGGGGGAATAGCCAAAATTGTCTTCGAGAGATCCTCAGCTCCTGCCAATCAAGGTTTCTCAGCAGCCACCCACTCACTCCTGAAGTACCAGACCAACTTGTTCATCTTTTCCTGTTCCTTCTTGCTTTGCCTTGCCTCATTTCGCTGAGGGAAAATCAACTTGGCAAAATCCCAACTTGGAAGATCAACTTGGGAAGTGTCACTAATGTTGCCATCTTCAAACTAATCACATAAACATTATTTACAAAGGCAAAGAGATTTCATAGGTTAAAATTTCCCTGCAGGATTCACTTAATGTCTTAGTCTTACCTCCACTGTGGTCTGCTGTGGTTAGGAAAAGGTTAATGTCAGGCTCATTTAAGAAAATCTGTCAACACAGAATGGGGACAAAAGCCACCAAAACAGCTTTACAAACCACAAGATCGCAGGTGGTTATGACAGGGATTCCCCACCCTGTCATACTGCAGTACCATGGATAACCTAACGTGGCAGTCAGACTTGCAAAAGCAGCAAAAAACACTTCGTACCTTGTGCTGAAGCTTTGCCACCAGACACAAGAAACTGCAACCGCTGGTACCTGCAACAAATTAGAGCATTCAAGAGCTTTAAGCAGCATCTTTTAAAAGGCACAGACATACTCTTTGATCAAAATTTAAAAATCCAGTTCATCTAACTTTGTGTTGCTTACTAGAAGTGTTTAGCAAACACAGACTGAGGTATTTAGAAAAATAGTCTTGTCAGAAGACTGAAATTCATTGTACAGGGACCAGAACTCCACTGAAAAAAAATTTAGGGGTCCACAAATTGAAAGAGGCTGAAAAGCAGTGTTTTGTAGGATCAAAGCTGGAACCACGGCTTCAGCATGCCAACTAGAACTTAAAAGGCAGCTTGAAAAGTCCTCGGTCAGGATACTCTTTAACCAGGTAGCCCTGCCTGAGGCCAAGACAACAAATAAATATGGTCTTTGCAGACCAGGTTAAATTCTTGCGTACCCTGAAAATCTGAAGCGAGTAAGAAAGCACATTTCTTCTGTGCATTTGGTGATGCCAGAAGGTTGATAGGTGTTTCTGCCACACTCCGTGGAAGCAGCTGTGGTCTCCCGAACCGAAGGCTCCGTTCATGGCAGGAAGGACTGGCTCAGTCCTGCATGGGGAGCAGGGTGGAACAGCAGAAGGCCCAGCTCACTGCTGATGGAGCAGTCTCTGCACAGGTCCAGGCCACGCAGTGACAAAGCAATTCAGCTCCATGGAAATAAAACCACAGTATGGTCAGACCTAAGTCTTCTGAAACTGAGGAAGGCCAGCATGAGACTGAAAGTTTAAGGATATATAGGGATTTCTACATTTTCCAGTCCTCTGCAGCAGCACTTCTGATCAAGCATGGACAGTTATTTCACTGGAAGCACACACACAAAAAGCAAATTTCTGACAATGCTGACAATGACCTTAAAGTACTCCCTGGACACTGAGAGGTGTACAGATCAAGCCGATACTCACTCCTGGTTCTTTCTTCTAGAGTCCTTCTTTGTAAACGTTTCTCTTTATCTCCTGGGAGAGTGAAACTTGGGTGTATTCACCAGTGGTTTGGAGCTGGGGATCTCTCCAGGAGTGGAAGTCGTTTAAAAAAGGCAACTGACTGGAATGACTAGTTTCTACAGCCATGTGTGTGTTCAGAATTTGAATATTCCTGCCAAATAACACTTCTGCTGGGCCAATCTCAATTTATTCAGCCTTCACCTTATGTGCATTAAAGCAACAGGTATAGCATCTGGCCATTTTAGTCTCTGCTTTGATTCATTCTTTCTACTTCCCCTGATGACTGAAGGTAGTATGGAATATGCAACTGTTGCTCTATTCCTGTTTCTAAGTTGTAGGCCAAGGCATATCTTGGATAGCTTTTGTTCAGTCATCTGGTATCTTCCCACCCTCTCCTGACAAAAAAAATCCTAAATATCCTGCCTTTTCTTTACAGAATTGTAACTGGGTCGGGGAGACTCGACAGGCTTTATCAGCTAAAGCAACCAGCATTACTTGTGTCTTCAACGCAATTTTCTCTACTTGTACTTGCTGTTAGCACATCATCCACATACTGTATTAATGCAGAGGTATTGGTTAACTATGTCTTGTAAATCTGTCACTAGGATTTTTCAAAAATAAAGTCAACGATCCTGCAAACCCTTGAGGAAATCTAGTCCACATTTACCGTTTCCCTTCCCAGGTGAGGGCAAAAATATACTGAGATTCTGGATGCACCATTGCACTGAAGCAAGCTGGGCACAAATCAATCATTGCAAAACAGTTTGTGTTAGCTGGTATCATCGTTATAATTGTTGAAGGATCAGAAACTAGTGGATGCAGTGCAGTTACCCATTTATTTATTGCTCGTAAGTCTTGTACAAATCTATAAACTGGATTTCCCTCTAAGCCTTGTTTAGTTTTTTTTAACCAGCAAGAAGGCAGTATTACAGGGAGACTCACAAGGAGTTAAAATCCCTCTTGGCAGAAAATCTTCAATTATTGGTCTTATACCTCCCCTTGCTTCATGTGATAATAGGTATTGTTTTAAGGAGGGATGTTTGCCTCTCTTCATTTCTATCTGTACTGGATTAACTGACCTTAATAACCTTACATTCACCAAACTGTGGGCCCATAAAATCCTAGGTACATCTTTGAGTTGCCAGGGTATTTCTATCCCTTCTTCAGTTGCTATAGCTTTAATGATTTTTTGGTACATTATCCATCAGGAGTCACAATGTAATTCCTTGTGGTGTACGCTGCAACTCTTCCTGTAATTTGTATAACGAGTATCTCCCCACCAAATTTGCTGGTGCCAATCCCAACAGCAGAAAACAATGATTAACAGACCATGGACCTGTCTGTACCATCATTTCCTCTGTCCTGGGTACAAATGTAGATTTACCTTCTATTCCTGCAACATTTACTTCACCCTTAATTCTTGATCCTTCATGGGGGTTTGTTAATGTTGAACAAGTTGCACCGTATCTATCAGGCATGGCTAAGTTTCATCTCCAATTTTCAAATCTATAATTGGTTCCTTAGAATCCCCCGAGAGGGTTACTTTTGTATCTCCTTCCACTGCTAAGGCTCAGGGATCTGGTAATCATCATTGTTCATCACTTTTGTTCAGCTCCTGATTGATTTGATTTTCCCTTTGTTGCTGTCACAGTCCCCTTCTCAGGATCATTCTACAGAGCATTCTCTTTTCCAGTATCTTGGTTTTACTGCAGTAATCCTTTGATCTTGTCTGATGTAGATTTCTAGTTCACTTATTTCCATTATTATTACCTCTTTGCCCCCTAAAATTCTTAACTTGCAAAGCAGCTGCTAACAAGCTAGCCTCCTCTTCCTGCTGTTTTCTCTTCTGCCTAGCCTTAGCCTCATCCCATCCATTATACGCAATACTTAGCATCTTCCCTATCAGCTTCCCTTGCCAAACCAGAGAATGTGAGTTAAAATACTACCTAATGTCTGGGGCCACTTGATCTACAAATAAGAAGATAACCAAAGACCCATTTTGCAGGACTTCAGGGTCAACTCCCCCAAACACTGGGAGTTGTTTCCACCACCTAGTTAAGGTCTTGTTGGCATTCTTTTTCCATTGTCCAATTAACCATCCTTCTAATTGTTAATGGGACATCCCCTGCCGCTGGAGGAGGGATAATCACCTCCTTCAGCAGAGCTTGCACAGCTGTTGAAGGGAAAGCAGGAGGTGCAGAAGGGAGAACAGAAGGAGTGACAGGAGGCAAAGGAGACAGATACACAACTATAGCAGCTGCCTGAGCTTCCACGAATAGCAGTGACTGAGGTCACTGCTTGGTTTTGTTCTTATTATTTACCATATTTTTATAAGACTGGCTCATATAATCGCCATTAGAGCTATCACATTGCTAATTATCCAAAATGTACCAATAATCGATTTGAGCTGGGAAATGGTCTTCCAATATTAGCTTTAAAAACTTTAGGCAGGCAAAGTTAAAAGTGCCCGCTGACAGACACTTTTGATCTCCAGTCCCAAAAGCAATCATAGCCAGCCAGGTATCTTGACACAATTTCACAACCCTCTTTCTTGACAACCCATGGGTACCCAGCAATTTTTCTTCAATTACTACAGTTTTTCAATAAAAAGTACTTTTCACTACATTTTGTCCCATTTCCAAATTAAAGGAATTATGTAGAATTACAGAAATTCAACTCACCACCACCGCACCTCTTTCTGGTTGGACCCAGCGCACTCCCTGCAACAGACAGAAAGAGATGAATCCACCTGGGGCACAGATCAGATGCTCCCCAAGAGGCGCCAGCATTGACCAGTGGACGAGAGTGTCCCATCTGGGCTACAATTTCTGTTGCAAAAATTATTTTGGATGTTTGTTGACCAAGGAAGAAAGGGACACAAGGCTAGAACTACAAAAAGTTTATTTCATGATCGTAAGACCCCTCCTCCATAAGAGAAGGAAGGTATGCAAAAGGATTTTCAAGGAGTTTATAGGCAACTTGAAACGAAAGGCTAATCATAATCATCCAACAGCACACAGACACACTTTTTCCCCTCTCCCATCACGTTCAGGACCTTTGAAGTCTTCTCAGACATCCAGTGTAGTGCTGCCTCTGCCACCTAGCAGTTAACACAGGACCTTCTGGGGTCCCAAAGTCCCCTTTGATTGCCAAACACAAGTTATTGTTTGTTATTCTTCTCCTTAGGGCAACCAGCTAACATGCCTTCTCACAATTGTTATCTGGCATGCCAAGCTCAGCAGCTACCCCTTTAAACACAAGAGGCAGCAAAAGCACCTCCACCAAGCCAAACAGGCAGGGCATCTCTACCCAGGCCAGCAAGACAGACTAGCTAAACCTGCACATCAAGCAAGCAAGACCTACGCTCCCTGTGACCAGCCACCAACACAGCCTCTCCCTGGCTAGCCAACAAGACAAAACCATGCTCAAAACACGGCCAGCCAGAGCCACGCTCTCCTGAGCTGGCCAGCAATATCATCTCCCATCAGCAGGCATGCAGAAGATATGATTAACAGCTACAAACAAGAGGTGGCCTCTAAAACTGCCCACGCATAGTCTCTAACTCTGCCCACTTCAACTCATACCCACAAACAAACCAGCCAGACAGAAGCACATTCACCCACAACCGAGCAAGCCACAGCCGTACCACTTAGCCAAGCCATGAAGAAAGAACCCTACCTGTTAAATGCCATAAAGAAATCCACGGCAACTTATTCCAGACGGCCAGAAAGAACTAAAGCACTTGACCTGGAAAGACAGAGCAATACGGTGCATGTCCAGGCCAGACAGCAATGGATCTAAAAGACTGGAGACAGACAGACAGACATACCCCTACCAACACACCCTGACCTGCAAGCCACAGGCCTACATTGCCTGCCCCAGCCAGACACCTACACTGCTTGCCCTGACCATCAAGCCAGAGCACTACACCATTAGCCCCAGCTGGCAAGACAGGGCCCTAAACCACTTGCCCAGGCCAGCCACCCAGAGCCCTACAGCGCTTAACCTGGCTTGCCACCAAGAGTCATACAACGCTTGCCCTGGTCGACCAGAGCCCTACACTGCCTGCCAGCCACAGCCCTAGACCATTTGCCCCAGACAGCCAGACAGAGCCATACACCGCTTGCCCCAAGGGGCCACCCAGAGCCCTACACCGCTTGCCCTGGCCGACCAGCCAGAGCACTAAACTGCTTGCCCTGGCTGGGCAGACACAGCACTGCACCATTAGCCCCAGCTGGCCCCGGCTGGCCAGCCAGGGCAAGCAGCATAGAGCTCTGGTGTCTGGCTAGGGCAAGCAGTTTAGGGCTCTGGCTGGCCAGCAAGGGCAAATGGTGCAGGGCTCTGGCGGGCCAGCTACTGAAAGCAGTATAGAGCTCTGGCTGTCCAGCTGGCACTAATGGTATTGGATTGTGGCTGGCTGGCTGCAGCAAGCAGTTTAGGGATCTGGCTGGCAGGGTGGGGCAAATTCTTTTCCCCTTTTCCAAGGGGTTCCTCATGGGTTCTCCTGGAAGACCTTCAGCAGAAGGAAGAGAAGGGCATCAGCTCCAGAAAACAAACTGATGCACAGAGAGATTTCTTTTCAGGCTTCCAGCCAATTCTCCAAAGCAAGCAAAGAATCAGACTTATATGGGGAACAGCAGAATTGCAAGGTTAGCTCAAAGCCAGCTGAGAGAGAAGGGAAGAGTCCAAACCTCAAGTCCAATACTGTGGACATCTTTCCTGGCAAATCTAGTGGGAAGAACTGCATACTGAATCTCCAGACTTGTCTTCTGGGAGTCTACTTTTGCTCTTCTTGATCAAAGCATACCGAGACAATGTCTCCTTCACTGCATTTCTAGGTCTTCAATGGATCCTGAAGGCACATAGTTTACACATAGAATTACAGAAAATAAAAACAGTCATCCTTTAAGTCCTCAAATCCTGCAGGACTGCAGTAATTGAATTCAGTAGGAGCACAGCCATCAAACACTGGGGAAATGGAGTGATCAAAACCTGGTGGAAGGCAGTCCTCAAATCCTGGAGGACTGCAGTGCTCAAGTTCTGGATGGGTGGTCCCATACCCACAGGACTTCCCTCAGCCCCCACCACCACCGACATGGGCAGAGGGGCACAGCCCCTGCAGGCAGCCGCCTCTGCTCATCTATCCTGAGCTCAGGCCTTTCCCACAGCCCCCAGGGAAAGATGTGGGTATAAGTGCAAAGGACAAGGGGGCACCCAAAAGCACAGCCTGACCATCCCCTTGCAGGAAGGGGCACAGCAGTGCCTATCTGGACAGCCAAGCACTTTGGGGCATCAGGGCCTCACTGCCCGCTCTTTCTCCTCCGTGTTCAGCTGGTGGGAGCAGGGCTGCTGGCCAAGAGTTCACTCCTGCCTGCACTGGCATCTGCCAGTAATGCTGGGCAGAGCCACACAGGCTTTTTGGATAGGTCTGGCTGCAGCTCTGCATGCTAAGAGGTAGAAAAAGGCCTGGGCTTTAGCTCCACTGCAGAGCAAGGTGGAGCACTGGCCAAACACGCTGCCCTAAGCACAGGCCAGGTGCTGAGCACAAGTGGCCCTGCGTGAGCAGTAGCACCTCCCCTTCCCCAACCCGAACCTTGCTTCCAATCCATTGCACAACTCAACAGGAAATATTGTTAAAGCTCTTGTTTTTGATATTTTACTCTGGTTCAGTTTTTGCTTTTACTTGCTTTTGCTTCTGATTACCTTGAAATTCAGAGACAGAAAAATATGTCACCTTGCCAGCTGTTGCTAAGTTGGCCTCTTTGCTGCTGCTGCTCAGCACAACTGCTGAGCTGTTGCTGCTTTACTCCTTTGCTCAGTAGAGTTTGTACCATCTAGTCCCTGCACACTAGGATTTTTGTCATTTTCTGAAAGGAGAAAAAAAACATTTAATTGAAAACAAACTCAGAGTCTGGACAACAACAAAGAGGGAGTCCAGATGTCAGTTCCTGGGATGACTTCTGACTGCCTGCCTTTAGACATGCACAGCCAGCTGAACATGAGCCAGTAGTGTGCCCAGGTGGTCAAGAAGGCCAACAGCATCCTGGCCTGTATCAGGAATAGTGTGGCCAGCAGGAGTAGGGAAGTGATTGTGCCCCTGCTCTCGGCACTGGTGAGGCTGCACCTCGAATACTGTGTTCAGTTTTGGGCCCCTCACTACAAGAAGGACCTTGAGGTGCTGGAGTGTGTCCAGAGAAGGGCAACGAAGCTGGTGAGGGGTCTGGAGAACAAGTCTTACAGGAGTGGCTGAGGGAACTGGGGTTGTTCAGTCTGGAGAAGAGGAGGCTGAGGGGAGACTTTATCACTCTCTACAACTACCTGAAAGGGGGTTGTGGTGAGGTGGGTGTTGGTCTCTTCGGCCAAGTAACAAGCGATAGGACAAGAAGAAATGGCCTCAAGTTGCACCAGGGGAGGTTTAGATTGGGTATTAGGAAAAACTTCTTTACTGAGAGAGTGGTCAAGCATTGGAACAGGCTGCCCAGGGAAGTGAAGGTGTCACCATCACTGGAGGTGTTCAAAAAACGTGTAGATGTGGCATTTCGGGACACAGTTTAGTGGGCAAGGTGGTGTTGGGTTGACAGTTGGAGTTGATGATCTTAAAGGTCTTTTCCAACCTTAATGATTCTGTGATTCTAGACACTCTTCTGAATCTACTTCTGGGACAGGAATGGAGGTTTTCATAGTATTAAAAAAAAAAACCACTAGCTCTAGGTTCAGAGTTCAGACAGGCAAAATGCTTTGGCAAACACACCAGAACAGACAGTTTGTGACCAGTGTCTACAGTTATGGCATTTTCACCTGAACATCATTATAACTCCCTCTGCAAAGTGGTCCCATAGTAGTTCAACATGTTTTTCCTCAACACTCATTGATGAATCCAGTGCTGGCAGGAAAGTAACCAGTCTACCCACATGAGGGTAGGGACTAGCTACAGAATGCTCCATAAATAATTATGGGGATCTGGGCTGAGTAACATCTTCCATGAGGAAATATCTTGTTTAAACCAGAAAGCAAACAGGACTGTCTATGTTTCACAGCTGAAGCCAAGTTTATAAAATTATTAGATTTGTACATTTTATACAAGTTTTCAGTAAATATAAATTGAAACCTAAGTCTCTGCTGTGCCTCTCAAGGAGAACATCTGAGTTACACTTTACCCACTACCTCCATCACTTTCTGTAACTACAAAACATAGCAGGCAAGGAGCCCAAGAAGATACAGCAGTTCCCTGAAGCACCCAGTTCACCCGTGATGCCTCTAGTGTTGCAGTGCTCAGCACTCACATGGAAGAATCACTTCTGTCTACAAGAGAAGCCAGCCATTGGACTCCTCACACATCCACCTTAGGGGTGACAGCAGGGTCTGCTCCCTGCAGATCACAGCTTGGTGTCGAGGGGACAGGGTCTCCAGGCTGCTGTGCCATGTGCCAAGAACTGTGCAATAGCCTGGCTCTGAGCTAGGGTGGAAACTCCTCCTACCAAGTGGGGGGTACTGTGCAAGGACGACAAAGGGGAAGAAGGAATAGAGCATGGGAGAGGACAGAAGGTCAGAGAGATGGAGGGAAGGATCACTGCAGTTAATACAGGATACTGCCTGCCCTGCACAAGTCTGAGCAACCCCCTCTGCCTGGAGAGCCTGATGCCTAAAAAATGTGCAGGGCAACTCAAAGAACTGAAAGCACCAGCCATGCCTGGGCAGTGAGTAGCTAACAGGAACCATAAGTCTCTGCACATAGCCACTAGGCTAGTGCAGGAAGGACCTGAGACTGCAGAAAACTCATTACCTAGATAGTCCTAGTCCAGTGCACATGTGATTACCCTGGTATTAATGGTGTCAGCAGCTCTGAGTACTTTTGAGTAATTTGGATCTTTCAAATTTCAGATGTTTCTGTGCTAGAAAAAGATCCCCCTTAATTACAATATTCAGTTTAAATAAAACAGTCAGGCCTCACTAAACCACACTCAAACAAATCACACTCTTGGGTCCCTCTCTGTCACCGGATAGGATGCCACACAGTGATGGATACTCACATGAACAAGGACTGTTTTCATCCCTTTCTTCACGTTCCTCAGGATTGTCTCTCACATCTGTAAGCAAACTTACATGTCAAATGCTTGGTACTGTGATTGAAACATAAGCCAAGTAAAAAGCAGACAAAGACACTTGAAACATTTGCAGGAAAAGGTGGAAGAATTCATACCCAGCATATCGCTCCGTTCCCTACAGCTCATCCCTTACTAGAGAAAAGTAAGGCTCAGGAACACAGAAATAGACATAATGGCTCTGACTTAGTGCACCTCACTGCTCTGAACCATGGAGAATATTTTACCCACTGATCATCTTGTATTTTTCAATCTCTTCATGCATGCCCCTTCCTCCAAGAATGCACCCTCCCTCCAATTCTCTTTTCTCTCTGACCTTTCCTAACCCAAGTCCTCTGTTTAGCTTTTAAGCCTTTCAAATCACTACCCATTCCTTCTTACCATATGGGACAAATTACCTTTTGTCTCCATTGCCTAAGTGCTGAACTTTGCAAAGCACCTCCAAGCAGTTCAAATGCAATAACAGCTTCTTGTCAGAGGAGGCTGCCATCTTCCATCCTCTGGGCCACAGTCCCATTCTCCTCACCTTATGCATTTGCTGCAGGGACCCGTGATTCTCATTCCCATTTTGCTCCAATTTGGGTGTGAGCTACTTAAAACTGAAAAACCAGCAGGTCTTCAATTTGGATTAAAATCTCACACAGGCCTCAGAGCTAACGTGGAGCTCCTGAGCAGCAGCACAGCTTCATGCATGCTGCACAACGCTGCCGTGGTTGAGCCCAGTGAACAACTGCTCACTCGCACAGCTCCAGTGGTGACAGTCTCTGGCTTGGGGTGGTCACATCATGTCCAGGCTAGGGTTGCTGAGTCAGGACTAAACATGAGCATCCCACAACTGCCTGCACTCAACAACGTTGTGCTCCCAAAAGTGACCGAACTCAAATGAGCCCAACCAGGCAGAGATATGAGGCTTTGTTTTACCACCCAACATCCCACTTCCAAATGACAAAGCCACCTCTCAGCAGACCACACAAACAGGAAGACGGCAACTGCTGGGACCTTCTAAGGCCTTGCCATAAGTCTACCCTGCAGACACACAGGGCCAGCCTGGACACTCCCAGCACAGGACCTTAGCAGCAGGCATGGCTGACAGTCTTCCCATCAATGCGGAAAAGCCTCGGGCAGACAGTCCCTGCAGAGCCATGTGCCATTACCAGCACTGACAGCAGAGCAAAGCTGCAGCCTGCTAGTCTTAACCTAACTCATAGTAGAAGCTGCGCTGTCGGATATTTCCTGACATGCAGGGAACCAGATCTACACGTGAATGGCTACTTAAACAGGCTTTCTGTATTCTGAAAGTGTTGAATAGGATATCTTACCCGATTCGTCTTTGTGCTTCTGAAAATGCCGTATCAGTGCAACCAAGACAGTAATAATTACAGCTCCTAGTGATACTATGAGAATATAGAACAGTACATGAGCAGAATTTCTTCCCAATGTCTCCTTCTGCTCTACATGGAAAATTCAATTGTAAAAAACACTGTACCTTCATCCTGCTGTACTATGTTACCTTTATTGATCTTAATTATTTTTCTAACATCCTGTAAGAACATTACTGCCTGAAAGCTGCCGTCTCAAATTAAAGGTTATGTTATTTTCTCTAAGGGTATTACAACAAAAGGGTCTCTTTTCACAAAGCATATATGGGAGCCTGTAACCCATAAGACTGGGACAGACCTGGCTCACTGGCTGTTCTATCTGCCTCACACGACCAACTGAGAAACCTATAAGGTGTGATAAGAATAGCTAGTGAGATGTATTCAGACATTAGGCATTTTAATATCTCTGTGTGATACTCATGTATACTTGCAAGTCTCTCTGTATCACTCTGTTGGGTTTCTGTATCACAGAAAAATCCAAACAGTACATCAGCCTCCTGTTCCAGAGAAGCACATGCAGCACTGAAGCAGTGCTCACGCCATTCCATTGGGAAGTTGTCGCTGCCCACAGTTGCGCTGGCCCATGAACACCAGTCTGTTGGCATTAAATGAAGACGAGCCAAGCAGGAAGTGTGGGTTTGTGTGGTGGTTTGTTGTTGTTGTTCTTTGTTTGTTTTGTTTTTTAAAAGAATGGTTTTTCTCTCAGTTGTGTCTCTTGCCCAGTGAAAAAGCTAATTTTAGGCCAAACCAAAAAGTTGTATCAATGTAACTACACTAGGTCTACCTCTTACACTGTGAAATTTGGAACAAACTAGAATTGTAGGCAGCATTTAATTAAAAGTTTTCCAGTTTCCCCACCACGGCAACTATTGCGATGTGAAAGTGGATTTTTTTCCCTCAATTTGGGGGATAGTCATAAGCTCAAATTCACCAGAAGGTTCTCTGATACATCTAAACCAGCAATCACCTGAACAAAGGATATGACACTTACTAGATTAAAAAGTAGTTTTTCTGTCACAGCTCATAGTATTTTCAAAATATATTGAAGTAACAAACTAGAAACAAAATTGCATTTTCTGCCAGCCTAGGCCTTTGGCTGGAGCAGTCATATTGGCAAAAGAACACCCAGCTTTACCCAACAAGACTTACCCTAGCTAGTCTTTGTTTCATCCATCTGTAAATTAGCTAACTCTTAGTACATTTGGGGCAGTCACTTACACAATCCATCTGGGCTTGTGTATTGAATCTGGATGCAAGAAAAAAAAAAAAGTTTTGCTTAACTGAGAGCCAGCATTCCAGCATTTAAGTGATACCACCTTTCATATTAGCAATGCATTCATATCTCTGTCATTCACTTCTACAGAATATCTACCATGGTCACATTCCTGAACCCTGTCTAGTCTGAGACTGTAACTAGACATACCTCAGACCTGTTAGCATATTCTTCATGGTATCAAAATCAAGAACCATTTGTCCAAGCAATTTCTGTGTTTTCTTTTTTCCAGACTACCTGGAAGAAGTGTTTCAGCTTTGTCTCTGTTAGATTCAAGAACATGGATCCACCAATAAGTTCTGTGATTTCTTTAGATGTTTCCACTCCTGAGGGGAGAAAAACGTAACTGCTCATTATTGGGCTATTTTACATTCCACAGAAAACGACCACAAGCAGGAATACTCCTTGTATTTCTTGTTAATTGGAAGTGTTCTTCCTTTGCTATAGTTATTTGAAAATCAATTTCAAAGCCTGAGATCAATACAGAGAGATTCACTATAGACAGCTTTTTTCCATTTTAATAATGTTTCTTCCATTCCATGTGCCTACGCAGTTTTTTCTCACTACAAGGTAGGCAAACTGTAGGTTAATAAGACTCTACCCAGCCTTAAAACCAGGTAGAGTTCGTTTGGTGCTGTCTGCACAAGACTTGTGTAAATTGAGGGCAGCCACTTCACACTTGGTATCTCCATTACGGCCTCTTGCTTTTACTGCAGCTCACATCGATGCCTCAGGTAGTGGTAAAATACCACCCCAAAATGTTGCAGCAGCAGCGCTTAAGGTGAGCTGCAAAACCTCTTGGGTAGCTGGGCACCACTTAGCTCACATTGACCTCTGGGTCTGCATGGGTAAAGGGTCACTGGTACCACAGGAGCTAACCCTGTACCTATGAGTAAATTGCTCTATGCCAGCTTGAAATTGTACCCCACATGTACCCTCAAATCACCTCCCACCCCGCTCCCAAAAACAGATAAGGACGGAAAATGAAGGAGGGCATTGTGTACACTAAAAAGAGCGAAGGGAACTTGAGGAAGGACACACAGATTTGGAGCTAGAGCACTCCAAAAAAACTGGACATGGAACTGCTCATGCCACTCTGTTCAGGGTTTGGTTTTACACCGCACCTAAGAGCCAGGTCTTCTTGCAGACCATTGCACTTTGGAGAAGGCTTGAAATGCAGCTGGACTTCCCGAAATTAACTTCTAAAAGACTGCTTTAGCAACATGAGAATCACCCTTAGGCACACAATTGCCCCAAGCAGTCATTCCAGACTTTAACCTGCACTTATATAGACCCCCTCCCACCTATGTGAACTATTACATGACACAGGAGTGACAAGAGTGGGTCAAAGCCTGGGTTCTTATTACAAAGAGCAATTTGAATTGGATTCAAGCATTAGGCAAACTACAGGAGTCTGAACCCTGGTAGGACCCTCTCCCAATTCTGACTTTTACTGGGTTTTCCTATACTTCCTATACTATTTTTCTCCATGCTGGCAAGTAAACAGTAAGCATGGCCTGGCCCAGGGGAAAGCAGACCACTCTTGGCTCACCATCTTGTTGGAATTCAGAAGCCAGAAACCTTCTGAACCCAGGCCCTGGAAAAGAAAACCTGCCAGAGTAGCATACACTACCTAAGTGCTGTCTTCAGGATTTGCCATACAAATGAGTGCACCTCCTTGCTCTGCCACCCCCAGCCAAACTACTCTTCTAGACTTACGTCCTACACCACAGCTACACTCAGAGAATGGAAGGGAAGAAATGTGGGAATGTTTCTCTGAATATTTCATTCCTGTACAAAATACACCATTTGGGAAAAGACCTCAAAGACAAAACAAGGCATGCAAACAGTGCAAGTCCATCTACTGAAAATACATCATTACACATGCACAGCGTGCTCAGACTTACTGTTCAGTTCCAGGTTAAAAGTTTCCTGATACAAACGTATGCCATCCTGATCAAATACTTCTGCCACATACTCTCCTTCAGCCCCCACATTGCATGGGGCAAGGGCTCAAGCTGCCTTTGGAGAACATGTGGGCTTCTGTTACAGTAGATAACAGGGGCATTTGCTGCCTGTCTTATCGCAGCTGCTTGCTGGTTGCCTTTCTTCCAGATGACATGGATGTACCTGGCTGATTGCACACAGTTCAGATCAAAAGTAACAGTCACCTGCAAGCCCTCTGGCAAGGTGTCCTATTGAAAGACAGCAGATGCATATTTACTTAAGGGATGTACAGGACTTCATATATAATTGCTTTCTGAAGTGTCTTACTACCTTGGAAGCATTTCCATACAGGCTTACAAGTTATTTACTGGGAACCTGCATGCAGCCAAGAGCTTGCTTTTAAGAAGGCAGATAACAAATTAAGTCCCTGCACAGTTCCCTGAGAACCATGAGAAGGTCCATTTCCTTGTCATTCTGAAGAAGCATTTTACTCAGATATGATTTAGGAATGGAGAATCCTACTGGGAGGTCATAAAACACAGCAAGAGTGTGTTATGAATCAGCATCCATCATATATATTAATGCCTAGGGACACATCTAGAATATTGTCTTTGACACTGTCCAAAACCCAAATGGTAAATTTTAAGTTTCCCTGCAAAGCTGGATCCTGACATTTGCAACGGCAGCTACGTCAGAAGTGGAAACAAATCCTTTTGTCATAGGTTGAATCTGGCATGTTTGAGTTATAGAATTACTGTAGTCTGAACAAAAATAACTCCCATACAAAGGATAACTGCTTGCTTCTAAAAAGCTAACTGCTTCTGGGCATAGATTGGTTTGGCCTGACAAGCAAAGATTCTGCCTACATTGAAACTACCTGCCATAACATAGTTTAGTTGCCTAGCTATTTCAAAACAAGATCGCATGCATCTTAAACAGCCTAAAACACCTCCTGTTTGTCTGTTCTGTCTACACATCCAACAGACAAGACGACTGACTAAAAGGTACAACTAAAGAGTGGCCTCAGACAGCAGTGCCATAAGAACCCGTTTTCTATTCCATGTTCTATTCCATGCTCTGGCTTGAGTCAGAGCTGGCAAGTTCAAGTCACTGAAGCACAAAAGAGGAAATTGCCTTCAACATCCAGGGCTATCGGGAGGGCAAAGCCAGAGTGCTTTGCTGGGTACTGACAGTATCGAGGGAGCCACGTAAAGAGGAAACTCATTCTCATACGCTACTCCTGGCTGGGAAATACAGGAACTAGAGCGAAAGGCGAGAGGGAAGACAGGGTTATCGGGAAGACAGCACAAGTATTTATTGTTGCGGGCCCTCTGGCAGCTCTGAAACCACAAGCAGAGAGTGGTGTTAAAAGTGAGGAAAGCGGGAAGGCAGAACAATGCGTAACTCTGACCTTTTGTGCCATGGTATCCCTGAAGAACTGTAACATCTCAAGGGCCAGGATGCTGAGAATAGGGAGGAGAGTCCTAATCAGCACTTTGTAGGTCCCTAAATCTCCACATTATTCCACTGTGGGTCAGACTTCATGAAGGCTAAGGCAGCTTTCAGTAAACCCTGCTGGACTGGGTTGACCTCAATAGCTATGTTAACACATATTTCAAATTAAAGATCTAATTTTTCTAACAGGTAAATTGAAGCACTAGATAACAAGACAAAAAAACACAAGATTTCAAACAGTCTAAAATTAGCACCCAATAACTAAACAAGGAAGCTCAGAGCTCAGCACATTTAGGAGCTTAATGGTTTGGTTTAAAAGTCTAACTGTAACATCTTGGTTTTAGACTTGTAGCACAGGTGTAGATGCTAATTGCAAGTATAACAAACCTTTAATCAAAAGTATAACATGCAAGTGTTCTCGTCTAGATTATCACATGAACTCAAAAACAAAGGCAGAAGCTGCCAACTGTGAATACATAATCCATACATCGTAACAGGAACAACTGTCTGATCCAGGCAGCCCAACACAGAAAGACAAGGCCTTTGAAGTGAGAATTTACACACACCATGCACACGTAGCTGACATTTTCTTTGGTAGCGACAATGCTGAGAGCCGTTGCACACCATGGCCGTTTACCATCCTGCATCCTCTTTCCCGACCACGCAGAGCCCCAGTGTCCCATTAGGAAAGACATGAACACGCCGGCCATACCCAGCATTGCCGTGCATCCAGCACCGCGAGGATGTATTTCCCTTGTGCCAGCTGATCCATAAAGGCCACTCCAATTGGGGATAGTCAAGGTCAAAAAAAATAAGTCACACATCTCCCATCTATCATCATTACGTCACTGTGAGCTGAAAACACAGCACTCAGGAAAAAAGTCGTTACCAAACATAATTACAGCCATCATGCTGAAACTCTGATGATGACATGGGTTTGAGAATGTCATCTGGGAGCTGGATTTTAGGGTGAAAATTGGTATTTACTTCCAAATCCAGCTACTGAAATGTCTGATCTCAAACTAATCACTAAACCCTGGCTTGTCAAAGTGCCATAGTTTATGCACAGATGGTTTTGTACTGGTCTTCCTCCTTAGCAGATTCATAAAGCTGAAGTAAGAAATTTCTTTAAATTCCTGTAAGAGATTTTTTTATGAAATAATTACACAAATGGCATATCCTGATACATATTGAAAATTATTCCTGATAGCTAATGAATCAGCCATTTTTATTCTTTGTAAATATGAAGACACAACTCACACTCAATTAATAATATCTAGTAAGCCAACTCCGTCAAATTGTATTTGCTTTATTAGTATTACCTTGCTAGAGTTTATTACAGCACTCCTTCAAACATTAAATCTTTAAGAGGAAGCTGTAAGCTTAATTAATATTCTATTTTTAATTGCTTGGCTTTTTCATATTGCAAACATACTGACGTAATGCCATTAGCTGAGGTCTTTTACTTCCCAGTGGAATTCATTTCAAGCACAAGCTACTTACAACAGCAAGTGCAGCAAGCTAAAACATTTCAGGAACATAATTTTGTCTCAACCCAACACTCAAATACTGTCCTGATCCTGCAGCTAATAAACACAGCAGCATACCCTCTAAGAACACATCCACACCAAACCAGATTTTGCATCCCAGTTTAGCACAAAAGCATGCTGCTACTAGGGAATTATTAAGAATTAGATAAATTTTCTTAACTTCAGGAATAACAAGTGCACACAATACAGCCTGGAAGCTATTTAGTGTAAAAAAAAAAAAATCAATCCTGTGGTTTCAAACACTGTCAGAGCAGTATCAGCTATGAATTTGTGGGCAAGTTTCCCTCTTTTCCACACTACAAGTGCAACAGTAGAGGTCAGCACTATCAGACAACTTTTCACAGCAAAAAGAAATACAGGGAAAAGGTATAGCTGCAGGTCAGCAAAGGAGGATTTGTTGCTGGAGATGGACTCGCATGTCTGTACAACTGCTCCTCTGACCCTCCGCAAAAATACTCCAACACTGCAAAAGCTCTTAGTTGTGTTTGGTAAGGTCCATGGCTTTGTCATGAAAAGCACGAGTACGTATGCAACAAAGAACTACATTACAGTCACCAGCAGTATTGGAGCTTTCCCCGAGGAAACAAATGTATGTAAAACAGTGCAACACCATACAACAACCCGAAGCAGTGCCATGCATTCTGCTCAGCTTCAGTTTCACCTGAGTGTGTACGTGATCAACAAAAGGAAGCCACAGGAGACAGTGCAGTGCACTTCTTGATATGCCAAAGGAGCGTGTGTGAAGAAGCCAAATTCCTGCAAGTTTCTAGAGAAGTCCGTGGTTCCAACGCATATCTGCCAGCTGAGTAGTCACCTGAAAAAGTAAATTTATTTCTGGAGTTCACAGAATCTGATTTTCCTGCCTGACAGACAGCCCATAAATTAGGGTGAAGTTTCCCTTCACCATACGTGTGCCACACCAAGGCTGCAACAATTATTGACTGAACATGTCTTTCCTGCCTCTTGGTTTTCCCCAAATCACTGCCTCTACTTCAACAAGGAAAACTGCATGTAGGGCAGAGCTGACACCCAGGATGAGCAACAAAATAATCAGAAATTCTAGGAAGGAGAACAGGCTGTCTCACTGCTTGTCAAGCAATGCCTTGCACCCAAACTCAGCAAGTACAGGGTCATAGAATAGCATGCATCCAAAAGCCTTAAAATTAAATTAACGTCAGCTGACTCACACTGATATCCAAAATAACTGCTTACTGTGGTTTGCACTCATATAGAAATGAGAGAGATATCTCGAAGGTGACTGTCTGAAGGACCTCAGCCTGACTTAAAAATATATGCTGCCATAACAATCAACAACTCAAGCACTGCTCATGTGCAAACTTTATCAAAAAGCCTCCATAACTTTTGTTGTTACTGATTCAAAGAAATTCAAACTTAAGAAATTTAAACTCAGTAACATCAAAGTGTTATTAAGCAGACATCTTTATTGCAGCGCCGGACGCATGGGGGATAGCTCCTTCTGACATGCATGCGCTGAAACAAAAGTTCATCCTCTATATACCTTAAAGATATGAATATTCACACATTTTCTAAGAAATCACCGCCTCCTTGCTTATCTATTACATTTACGTAATGCTGGCATTGCAAAACTACACTACGCATGCATGGGGGTCTCGGGTGGTCGTCGGTGGTCATTTGGGGAGCCAGCCCCCTACTCCTTTTTCCCTGTCATGGTCACGGGTCTCTTGAGGATAATTTCTCCTCCGTGGATGTTTGCCCCTTCAGTTGTCCAGCCAAGAGGTTCCTTCTTATCATCCTTGTTTGAGCACTCCTGCCAGTCTGTTAAGATAACTTCTTAAGTTAAGATTACTTAAGATAACTTTAAGGGTTAAGATAACTTCTCTGTTCTCTTTAATCTCTCAGTCCTTGCTCTTAACTCTTGTTTTAATTTTCATGAGGCCTGCTTTCCTCGTGATTGACCGTTTACACATAGGTACAATGTCAGCATTGAGGCAAATACAGCCTAAGGACTATGAGAGTAGGCCATTAAACATAATCACACGGTTACTAGGCTAAACAATTCTATACTAAAGTTAAACTAATCATGTAATCAATAATCTTTCATATACTAAGAAATCTGTAAAACTTACAGTTGATTAGTTACACATGTTAAAACCTTATAATTGTTTTAGATCCTTGTTTCACTACCTTCACTGCATATATTTGTGTTTGACCACAAAATACAGCTTTGTGGGTCATCTTTGCTGCCTTGTTTCAGCAAATATGGAGACTGTGAAAAGCACTCTGAAAACAACCAACTTATGATTACACATTCAAAAGAAAAGGGAGGAAAAACTGCAAACTACCTTCTTTCAACACAAAAGCATTCAAATTAATAGCAAGAAACAAGCACAAAAAGCCAGCACATACAAGAAGTCTAAACCTTGTGCACTCCTGCAGCAACTCAGAGGTCTAAATGAATAGGGCGATTTAATGAAGCCAGATAAATAGCCGGATGTGTGCCAGTACCATCAGCAGCAAACATCGTTCAACTTCAAAAGATCTCTGAAGGAGAGCAGCTATACCAATAATTAACATCTTTCGCCGTAACAAAGATGGACGGCATGCTGCCTCAGATGCGCCCTCCCTGGTATCAATCCTTGCATGGCAGCCTACATCTAGACTACATAATGAGCTCCACAAGCAGTGTGGGTCCCCAAAGGCATCCATTTGACTGACTGCAGATTTACCAGTGGTGGTGCAGGGCCTCTTCCTGCCTGCCTGCCACATTAAACTGGTGATGTTCCTTGTTACATGGGAAAATGGCACAGTTATCAGTCAGTCAGTAAGTGTCTGAGTCTTTACACAGCCCAAAACAGCAGCAAGACTTGCTGAATAGTGGTAGTCAGTGTTTTAGCTATAGATTTATCTTGGGTTCAGAGTGGAAAGATGTTGATTTGCGCCATTAGCCACACTGGTCTTGTTAACATCAGTGTGCCTTTTGTAATTCTCAGGCTATGATGAAGACATGTGTGAAGGTGTACATGTGTCTGTGCTCATATTTATGTGCAGGTCTTTTTAGCTTTGTCTTGCTTGTTTGACCCTCAAGCAGTCATTGTAATCAGAGAAGACTCACAGGAAAACCAGCTGAGTGACTCCAGCCTCCCTTTGATGGGCTTGCCATGCAAAACCTTCACGGAGTGCTAGCCTCCAGTATTCTTATAATTACCTGAACTGTTTAAAAAGTCTCCATTGTTAATCATGTCTTCTCAGCACCCACAGACCACTGAAGCCCAAATAATTTGCACATGCCATTACCTTTGGGCAGATAAGGCACGGGCATGCAATTTCAGGTATGCAGTTTCACTTAGAACCTGTCAGCAGATCGGTTCCAATTGAAACAAAGCTGCAATGGGACCTGATGCTGCTATCTTTTACTTTGCATAACACAATTGCACTGATGAGGCCGACAAAATACATATTTAGACAAATAACCGTGTTAATATAGCTCAATTCCTGATTCAACTATCTCTTAAAATGATGTAATTCAACACCGGACTGCCAGAGGGAATAAATGGGGAAAGGCTGCCCCCTTCAGTACACAAACATCTTATTCCCCAGATTATCTGAGAGCAAAATCTAGCTTTCTTAACACATCTTGGGACATTTATCTAACTGAAAAAAAATTAACAAAGCAGAGTTAAAGCTGAACAAACAACTCCAATTCTCCCACAATTATACAAGACATTTCACCCATTCTGGTTGGCTTCCCAGTGCTGTTAACTGCCTGATGTCCCTCCATACACAAGACTACATCAGCACTATCTCCCTACTTCCCAAAAACCTGCTAGAAAAATGAATGCATACCTGTCACTCCCTCTTGCTGCTGCTCAGTACGCTCTTTTTGCATGTTTTCTCTAAATACCTAATCAATGACCTGACAGAGAAGCTACATCCCCAAGGAAACTGAGTCTGACACAAACATAAAATGAGAGTACTGACTCACAAGTCACTAAGCACAACGTTTAAATATATCTGGGTATTAAAAATACGGTAGGAGACAAACGTAAGCTTCAGCAATGCCAGACTCAAAACACTATTTCAGGGCACAAGCTATGACCTTTGCCTTTTTCTTGAAAGCATTTCATTATGCCTTTTTTCTTCCCACAGACAAAAGTGTCAGTTGAGACTGAATTATACTTTGAGCCGTTCAAAACACCTGTGTAAAACATGAGGAACAAACTGCAGTGCTTTACTGCAACGTTTCCACATGTTAAGAGGCACTTTCCCCTATACGCATTGAGTTCTTCTACTAAGACTACATTTGCAGCTTAATTAAAACTGAGAAATCAGTAAATAGTATTGTAATCAGTAAACTCAACAGTAAGAGTAAGGTGTTTACTGGAATATCACATTCAGATACTCGCAAGGGTAACACTATTAAAAGTCTGTAAAACTGTGATGCAAGTGGTAAGTTGCGCTCCTGAGGGAAGTGATCAGAGTACTGCAGCCACATGAATGCAAAGCTGCAGACACAATCTTCAGGTGCAGTAGCCAGGCCACAGACAAGCTTGACTTGAAAGGGTCTCACAGAGGAAGCATCACCCTGCACTTGCCCTTCTTACAGGCAGGCCGTCGGGGGGCGGGATCTTCAGCGTGACTGGGTATGGCAGTCCTTCTCCAGCGACCACAGAAACAAACGCCATTTGCTAATGGAAGTAGGTAGCACGGGCCAAAAGGAAAGCTAGAGCTAATGGTTTCCATTTTGCCTTTCCCACCAGTGCCAAGCAGGAAATTACTTTGCCCTCTCCCTTATGGCTCCTTGAAGTCCCACACGGGCAGCAACGCACCTGCTGCCTGCAGCCACGCTCCCTCGGCCAGCGGCCTCTTCCCAGGCCCTTTCCACACCGCCCCCTCCTCCCCTGCATCGCCCCCTTTCCCCTCACAGCCTTCCCGCTTCTCTCCACGCCGGCTCCCGGCCACGAC
>NW_010564108.1:0-9096 GCF_000687285.1 Phaethon lepturus
GGCTGAGCACCAGCGCCGGCCCGGCACGAACACCACTCATTGCCTAAAAGCAGAGCAGAGGCAGTTCTGGTGGTTCCTCTTGGACTTCCCTGTAACAAGACCCTGCCTCTTGCTTGTCAAGACCTGCGGCCGAGTACGGTCCTCCTTCACTCCCAGAAGTGGCCGAAGGCTTCCAGCGCTATGCTCCTCCCTGTCCGAACGCCAGCCTCAGTCAACATCATTTGCAAGGCCGTTCTGAGGAAACATCAGCAACACCTCCATAATTTTTGGTCCTGTCCCCCATTTAGGAAAGCCGGAGAGCCAGCTGCTCCCTGCCCGAGGCCGCAGCCCTGCACAAGCCCTTCCGGCAAGCACAGCTCCACGTCCACCCCCCTGAGCTCCAGGCTGGTCACGCAGCCCGTGGGGTACTTCATCCTGCCGTGACGCCAGCCGACGTGCTCACCCTCTGGATCGGATTTTTTCCTTGCCCCACAGGAAGCCTGTAGGACAAGAATACGATTCTGAAGATGGCAGGTGTGATGGTTTTATCCATAGGTTTAAAAATCTTAAAGCAGACTCCATCACTACAGGGCTCTTGCTGTTTCTGGACTAGCCGGCTGTGGCCATCCCTCGCCTTGAATCTCCTGCCTTTGAGCACTCGCTAGCTGTGGTGGGCTGCCCTGCTCCAGGCTGCCCCGTGGAGATGGGGCCGGGGAGCCCTCAGGCAGGGTGGCCAGCGGCAGCAAGGCCAAGTACCCGGCAGGCCGGAAGCTCATTCAGGTCGAATGGAAAAAACAGCAATTTCTCTCAGAAATTCAGTCTCGAACAACATTTGAGGACTTTGTGACACTTCTCTGGACCTTGTGGCTCGCTGCTGGTTGGGCTTCAGGATCTCCACAGGCTCAGGGCCATGAGCCCGGCCAGCATTTACACGGTGTAGTCACACCTCAGGTGAACCCTCGGGTGGGAGAGGGTGAGTCTAGTTTGCTTGTTTCAGAGTGTCTAAATGAATGTTTATTTCTCATCTCTGTAAGGCTGTTGAGTTTTGTTTTATCTGAAAGCACAAACCCGAGAATGTAGCATTTCCAGTCACCAGGAAGAAATAGTCCAGGTTTGCCAAAGCAGACTGGCTGACACCCATAGATTAAAAATGAAGTTGTTTTTTTTTCTAGCATAGGCTGCTGGTTTCAGGCGTCGTGCTCCAAGCCTACCAGAAGATAGCTAGTTCCGCACGCTCCTGAAGGTGATGGCATGTCAGCGGAGTCACACCATGCAAGAAGACCATGCGTGACCTGGGCGGACAGGACCGTGAGATCCAGTAGCTCATGCGCAGCAAAAAGCGGCTCTACGAGGCAATCCTTCCTGAAGCGACTTCTCTGCAGTGCTCTGCAAAGCATGTTACGTGCTCCAGAGGTGAGAAAATGGAGCAGCTTATGGCACTCACTCCTCTGCCCCAGGTCTTACGGAATTTGTTCTTCAACTCCTAAACGAGTTTATCTATGTAATTGCAAATGCAGGCTTCTGGTTAAGGTAAGATGTTGTTTTGTTCTAGATCTGAAATTACATTTTCCACAGGCACACTGAATTAAAAAATTATTGCATATTCCGTTTCTGTGTGTAACAAATATTTATGTAATTCCTTTAGCTGCCAAATGGAGCAGTTACCTTTATGGATGCCTCCATTATTTTTCTGAAAGATAATGCCAACTAATCAATAACCACTTTGGACAACCAGAGCAAATGACATTGTGTGTAACCATAGAGTGTCTGCCTTCATCCCTCTGGAAACTAAGTCAGATTTCCTTTCTAATTCTTATTTTTTATCTGGTTATACACAGATTCATTAAAATTAAATTGCATGCACTTGCTCACAACTCTTGACCTGACTCACATCTGCTTTGCACCAGATCTCGTCCAGCACAGCTCAAAGGAGAAGCCAGCACAACTGCAGCGTGGTGTAAGCAAGCTGTCCAGGACATGGAGATCGTATCCTCCCTTAACGTTTTCCACCCCATTACAGTGCTGTGACCTTCCTGCTGGCTTGAAGAAATTCTAAAACAAGGGAATAGCTTCATTGCGTGAGCAATAATTATTGCACTTCATTTTTCTTACATATTTTCCTCCCAACCTTTAGAAATCTGCAGGCATATTTTCAGAGCATCAGGCCTGAATTCATATTTGCACAACCCATCTGCTGAAGCCAAGTTTCTCCTGTAATTAAGTGAACGGCACGCAAAGCAGCGCTGACCGCCTGAAGCCTTCTGAGGCTTCCGTCCTATTGATCTGGGCACTAAGCAGGGAAAAGCTGTTATAAGCACTGGTGGATCCATATCTATATACCCAGTCTTTTCTGTGCTCAAACTCATTTCTTTGGGAAGTTGAACTGGAACTGAAGAGCATGAGTTAAATATTTCATGTTGTGCTGGAATGTATAATTCATGATCAAATCCTTTTAGAAAGGGAAAGATAAGATAGAGCTGCAAAAGCTTAAATAAAGTATTTTCTTTAGCTTGTAGACAGACTGCTAAAAAAGTGCTTTCCCCCTTTTCTGTTGGTGTTATAAAGAAAATTAGGAAATCACATGTAAAGTCAGTAAAAACAGAAACACTCGAAGTAGATTTAAGAAATTATTTGTTCTGGTTTGTAGACAGATGCCATTAATGTTTTATACACCCTTCTCCAAAGGCATGCCGTTGCACTTAGTTCCTCTCCATCGCACACCCTCCCTCGGGAACGCGAGGCATCGGCCTCACCACATAAACAGCTCCGTGCGCGTCAACTTGCTGTGCTGAGCTCGAGAAGTGGCGGAGGGTGTCTGTAGCAGGGCAGATCTTACAGAACAGGCTCTGCTCCGGTAGGACAGGTGCAATCGTTTCAGCAGCCTGAACCTTGAAGATTTGTCACACTGACACCTGGGACATCGTGGACGATGTCTGTGCACACCCGCATTCCCCCAGAAGGGTCCTAGTCGCCGGCCACCGGCTCCCGCTGGGGACCAGGCATGGAGTGGCAGAACCCCTCAGCTCCCGCCCAGTGCCCAGCCGTCCCAGCAGTGCCAGGTTGCCTGCCCTGCGCTGAAGAAGACGGTGGTTCTTCCCCAGCTTACACTCTGGTCAGGACAGCGTGACTGCAGAAGAGCCCTCAAACACTTCTTTCCGCAAAAAGCAAGCCTGCTAAGGTCTCCTCCCCGGCAGGGACTGCCACTACTGTTATTTAACCGTGGCACAGCTGTGGTGCTTTGTTTGCCCTGACCTGTGGTGTCCCTGAGGAGCACAAACCCCAGCAGGACAGATGACACTTTGCTCCCAGCTCCAGGGCTGGGGAAAGATGGTGAATTGTATCTGCAGCACATCCGAAAACCTAAATCTTTCCTGTCAATGGGCACCACTTAGAAGAGCCTGGCTCTGACCTCTTTGCATTCTCCCTTCAGGTATTTACCCACATGGATAAGATCCCTGGAGCCTTCTCTGCTCCAGGCTGAGTCCCCCCAGCTCTCCCAGCCTGTCCTCCCAGCAGAGTTGTTCCAGCCCTCGGAGCGTTGCTGGGGCCTCCTCTGGCCCCGCTCCAGCAAGTCCATGTCTCTGCTGTGCTGAGGGCTCCAGAGCTGGATGCAGCACTGCAGGGGGGTCTCCCCAGAGTGGGGCAGAGGGGCAGAATCCCCTCCCTTGCCCTGCTGGCCACGCGGCTTTGGGAGCAGCCCAGGACATGGTTGGCCTTCTGGGCTACGAGCGCAGGTTGCGGCTCATGTCCAGCTTTTCACCCACCAGTACCCTCAAGTTGTTCTTGGCAGGGCTGCTCTCCATCCCTTCATCCCCCAACCTGTGCTGATACCAAGGGTTGCCCCAACCCAGGTGCAGGACTCTGCACTTGGCCTTGTTGAACCTCATGAGGTTCCTCAAGCTTGTCCATGTCCCTCTGGATGGCATCCCGTCCTTCAGGTGTGTCAACTGCACCACTCAGCTTGGTGTCACCGGCAAACTTGCTGAGGGTGCACTCGATCCAACTCTCTATGTCATTGATGAAGATATTAAAGAGTACTGGTCCCAATACAGACCCCTGAGGGACACCACTCGCCACCAATCCCCACCTGGACATTGAGCTGTTGACCGCTACCCTCTGGGTGCGACCATCCAACCAATTCCTCATCCACCCAACAGTCCACCCATCAAATCTGTATCTCTCCAATTTAGAGAGAAGGATGTTGTGAGGGACTGTGTCAAAGGCCTTACAGAACTCCAGATAGACAGCGTTGGTAGCTCTTCCCTTGTCCACGGATGTGATCCCTCCATCCTAGAGGGCCACTGTGTTGATCAGGCAGGACCTACCCTTGGTGAAGCCATGCTGGCTGTCTCAAATCACCTCCCTGTCCTCCATGTGCCTTAGCATAGCTTCTAGGAGGATCTGTTCCATGATCTTCCCAGGCACAGAGGTGAGACTGATAGGTCAGTAGTTCCCAGGGTCCTCCTTTGCTACCCTTTTTAAAAATGTGGGTTATGTTTCCCCTCTTCCAGTCAGGGGGAACTTCACCGGACTGCCGTGGTGTCTCAAACATGATGGATACTGGCTTAGCAACTTCCTCTGCCAGTTCCTTCAGGACCTGTGGATGCATCTTGTCGCATCCCATGGGATTGTGCACATTCAGTTTCCTTAGATGGTCTTGAACCTGATCTTCTCTCACAGTGGGTGATTCTTCATTCTCCCAGTCCCTGCCTTTGCCTTCTGTGACTTGGAGGTGTTGCTTGAGCCCTTGTTGGCGAGGACTGAGGCAAAAAAGTCATTGAGTACCTCAGCATTTCCCATATCATGGGTAACCAGGTCTCCTATTTCCTTCTGGGGAGGGCCCATATTTTCCCTAATCTTCCTTTTATCACTGACGTACCTATAGAAGCTTTTCCTGTTGCTCTTGACATCTCTGGCCAGATTTAATTCTATCAGGGCTTTACCTTTCCTAACGTGATCCTTAGCTGCTCAGTCAATTTCGCCGTATTCCTCCCAGGCCACCTGTCCTTGCTTCCACCCTCTGCAGGCTTCCTTTTTGTGTTTGAGGTCGCCCAGGAGCTCCTTGTTCACCCACGCAGGCCTCCTGGTGTTTTGTCCTGACTTCCTCTTTGTTGGGATGCATCGCTCCTGAACTTGGAAGCGGTGATTCTTGAATATTAACCAGCTTTCTTGGGCCCCTCTTCCCTCCAGGGCTTTATCCTATCTAAAAAACATTAAAAAACCCCACAACAAACCACAAAAATTCGAAGCAATAACCATTTTGGGGGTCTTTTTCGCACTCACAGTGGCAAACAAAGATCTCAGATAAGAGATCTTCAGCTTTTTCAGCCCATGGTTCAAGCTATTTCCAGTATAATGAGAGCCCTGTGGTGTGTCTCCAAAGGAGGTCTCTGAGGAAACAACTTGCTTTTGGAAACTGGAAGTATGCCTGACGGAATTTGTGCTCTGTCCTCTACCACCCCTCCAAGGCACGCAAGGTTTCCAATAGGCTCCGAAACTCTGACTGCTGCTTAGGAGTGTTCTGCTTTGCTCTGTTTCCGTAACTGAGACCCAAATTGTCCACTGGCGCTTTACAAAAGCAGCACATTAATGCCATGCTCGCTCTGGTTTCATGTAGAAAATAATCACAGAGCTTTGACAACGGAACAATAGACAATTGCTTGTTGTCTCTGTGCTTTCTTTGAAGAAATCTGTACAAAAAAGCACCAGCAAGATTGTCACATATAGTTAATTATGCCTATGAGATGCTATTAAAGTTTTCTTAAAATTTAGGGTGTTCAGGATGGTGTGATCATGCTGCCATGGTAACAGATGTGTGCTGCACACCACAGGTATCGAACTATGGGGCAGCTTTTCTAGGTACATAAAATAAGGGAAAGCGTCAGAGAAGAATTCAGTAATTAGGGCACATTTATGTAAGTGGTGAAACTGCAAGCATGCAAGAGACCTGAAAATGAAACATGTTAAAGGTCCTTTCCTTGCACTATTGAAAGGTGCCTTGTGTCGATGACTGTCTGCACTGATGGATACCAGCCACAGCAAGCCTGACCCCATGCACGACGTTACAGTGCTGGTGCAGCCGCCCGTCGCCACTGGGGTCAGAGAGGTGGGATATTGCTTCCACTACCACACTTTTCCTTTTAAACGATTCCCCGTTACCTTTCCACATAAACATTCGTTACAAGGGATGCAGAATTGGGAATTTTCCCACCCCCCTATTACTATTTGGAAGACAAATAAAAATTTGAATTAATAAAAAAAATCACAAACGTATCTACACCTCTGCCAGAGAAAGCCTTCATGAAAGCCAAATGCCTTGAAATAAGACATACCTCAGGACAGGCTAAGTTAAAACGCAAGTAACAGTAGTTACTTACAGCAGCTAGCAGAGACAACACAGTTTGAAAAATGTGTACAAAAGACTGAAGTGGAGCAAGGAAAGGAAACAACACTCAGTCTCTTTGTGCAAAATATCCTGTGTTAAAGGTTTCTGTTTACCACCCTATGTCCAGAGGGTTTGTTGCTGGGCGTCCTGACATGATCTGCCCCACCAGAGATGTCCTTCCTCCACGCCTCAGGCCAGACTCCTTGGGGACGCCTTTCCTGGTGACGCACACGAGCGGTGGCAGGTGGACTCTTCCCGGTGTCCTCCAGGGAGTCCGGTCCCATCCGGGGTTAAGGACATCACTAGGAGGCTTCCTAGCCTGGTATGGCCCTCGGACTATTACCTTTTATCGCTCTTCCATGTGGGTGGCGATGAAGCCGCAATGCATAGCCCAAGGGCAACCCAAAGAACTTCAGGGTCTTGGGATGGCTGGTGCAGGAATCCGAGCACAGGATTTTTCGTTCTCCTCTATCCTGTCAGTTGTGGGCTGTGATAATGGAAGAACCAGACGGACCCAGTCTACTGATACATGGCTCCGTGGCAGGTGTCACCACCACAATTTCGGGTTTTTCGACAATGGGATGGTCTACATGGCACCAGGCCTGCTGGCATCAGATAGGATTCATCTTTCTCAGAGGGGAAAGAGGGTCTTTGTTCACGAGCTTTCCCAATTTTTGAGAGAAACAAAAAGACAGGCTGTAAAACCCAGCAGATATGAGATACCATAAAGACAATATGGAGAGCTTTCTAAATCACAGGGTCAAGAAAGGGTTTGTTTATCATCAAAAACTGCTTCCTACACTCCTTACAAGTGCTCTGCATGATCTTGCACTTCCGTTATGCTGGCTATTCCCAGATTTATGCTCATTTTCTCTGCCTAATTTCCTTTGGCTCTGTCCTTCAGCAGGTAGGCTTTTCAAGAGGATCAGAATTTAACCTTCATCCAGGTATCACCTGAATTTTTAATGATCAGTCTGAGTGAGTCACACACCAGCTGTGCCATCACTGTCGTGATTGTTTATGAAATTACTTGTTTTAAGGATGGTTTTGCCTTTTGATATTGAAGCGGGGTGATTTTCTCCCTTGGCAGCTTGTTTCACCAGTGTTGGAGGCAGGACCAAAGCTGCAGAGCGGCCCGGGGAAGTGGCGTCCTTGGAGGAGCTAGGAACCGAGGGAGCGTCCGTACCCACCCTGATGTGCCTGGCAGTGTGGGTGTCCGCCCAGCGTGCGACTTCATGGTATCAGCAATTTCACTGTCATTAAACGAGTGAATGGTTGCAGTCCTACATGAGTCCAGAAAACCCAGCAACCCCCGCCACCAGAAAATCCTTTCCAGCAGCGTGACGGACTTGTGGCTGCTTGGGCAGTTGTCCTACACTGCCGCATCCTTCCGGCTTCCTCCAGCGAGCACCGGTGGTGCCGCAGGCGTCGTAACTTCTCATGATCCGAACTAGCAGACTGTGCTACAAAAACAGCAATGCACCGTCCCGCCAGTGTACCTGTGTTCATACCAGGCATCAGGCTTCAGCTAATGAACAAATGACAAGTAATAAATACGTAACAGACAGTGTTGGAGGCTTAAGTGGAACGAAGGTGTTGGAACACAGCGAACGCCTGCTGTGTGTTTGGAAAAGTATTTCCCCGTGACAGTGGTCAAACCCGGGAGCCGAGGCCCAGCATGGTGGGTATATCTCCATCCTCACAGACGTTCAAAACCTGACCAGCTATGACCTTAAACAAACTTTGACATTGGGCATATCATGGAGATTGGTCCGTCTTTGAGCAGAAGTTTGGATTAGATTACCTCCAGAGGTCTTTTTTAAACACCACTATTCTATAGTTGAGTCACTCAGTAAATTCTATCTAAATCCCCTGAATGGGTAGGTTTAAAAATTTAAGCGTAAAAACCTGTGCTTAAGAAATGCTAGTCCTTGCTTGTTTCCCTTCTTCTCTTAATGTATGAAATCTTTCTCTCTCTCTCCCCCCCCCCCCAATAAACATATCTATGGGGTGAGAGCAAGAGAGAGAAAAATTTAATTCTCAGTATAACTAGATGCACACATATATTGTCACTATGCTCATGTGATAGTATGTGAGGATGGTTTACAGCGTCTTTACTGGATTTATCACTCTACTTTTGGGCTTTTCATCTTTCAAATTTTTAAAAATTGGCTGTGATTTTCAAAACTGATGATGAACAAAAGATCCTATTATTAAATTAAACAAAGTTTAACCCATTATCTTGCTCTTCACTTGCCTTCAGCTTTGAATTGCTTATTCAAAATTTGACTAGGATTTTAGGGCAATGAGGTTTCTGGCACCACTGAGAACCCTTCCACATTGCAAACCCTCTTCAGTGCCTGAGACCCATTGTGGAAAGCCTGAAACCAGCATAACAGGGCTAACAACACCTGTAAAGACACAGAAATAAACTTTTTTATAGAATAAAAAATGAAAAGGAGGTCAGGGTTTGACAGGACGCCCCGATGAATATTGTTGGGGGAGTGCATATGCCTGAGGGAGGAAGTCCTGGCATTGAAAAGTAAAATCAGGGTGTCTGAACGTAACTTTAACTGATGATTTTTGGCCCTTCCAGTCTGTGTTACATGCCAGCCTGGGACCTGCCGTTTCCCTGCAGGAGCAACTGCACGTGCTGGTACCAGCCCAGCTTCTCGGCACGAAGCAGGTTGCTGCAGGCAGGGGACAGCCTGCACCATCGCTGCTGCCGCACC
>NW_010564109.1:0-343 GCF_000687285.1 Phaethon lepturus
ACGAGGTTTATTCCCGATTTCAGTGACAAGGGCAATGCTGAAAAGAAGAGGCAGGAGACCAAGCATGCAATCAAGACAGTCCTGTTAGACAATGATTAGAATCATAGAATAGTTTGGGTTGGAAGGGACCTTTAAAAGTCATCTAGTCCAACCCCCCTGCAATGAGCAGGGACATATTCAACTAGATCAGGTTGCTCAGAGCCCCGTCTAACCAGATCTGGAATGTTTCCAGGGATGGGGCATCTACCAACTCTCTGGGCAACCTGTTCCAGTGGTTCACCACCCTCACTGTGAAAAATTTCTTCCTTATGTCTAATCCGAATCTACCCTCTTTCCGTTTAAA
>NW_010564109.1:597-945 GCF_000687285.1 Phaethon lepturus
TTGCTAGTAAATAGAGTCAAAGGAGGAATTGGATACCTCAGCCATTTCCATGTCCTGTGTCACCATGTCCCACTGAGCCCACATTTTCCCTAGCCTTCCTTTTGTCACCTGTGTACTTAGAGAAACCCTTCTTGTTGCCTTTGACATCCCTCGCCAGATTCAATTCCCTTTGGGCTTTGGCTTTCCTAATGCCATCCCTGCATTCTCAGACAGTGCCTCTGTATTCCTCACAGTTTACCTGTCCTTGCTTCCACCCTCTGTATGCTTCATTTTTGTGTTTGAGTTTGGCCAGTGTTGTGATTTAACCCCAGCCAGAAACTAAGCACCACAGAGCCTCTTCCTCACTCC
>NW_010564109.1:1142-6037 GCF_000687285.1 Phaethon lepturus
GGGAAGAAACACCCCGAACGCCCCCCCCTCCTTCTTCTTCCCCCAGATTTTTATTGCTGAGCATGACGTCATGTGCTATGGAATATCCCTTTGGTCAGATGGGGTCAGCTGTCCCAGCTGTGTCCCCTCCTAATTTCTTGTGCACCCCCAGCCTACTCGCTGATGGGATGGTGTGAGAAGCAGAAAAGGCCTCGATGCCATGTAGGCACCATTCAGCAATAACTAAAACATCCCTGTGTAATCAACATTGTTTTCATCACAAATCCAAAATGTAGCATCATACAAGCTACTATGAAGAAAATTAACTCTATCCCAGCCAAAACAGCACAGCCAGGAGCTCCTTGTCCATCCATGCAGGCCTCCTGGCATTTTTACCTGAATTCCTGCTCATTGGGATGGATAGCTCTTTAGCTTGGAGGAGGTGATGCTTGAATATTAAACAGCTTTCTTGGCCCTTCCAGGGCCTTATCCCTTGGGACTCTATCAAGCAGATCCCTGCAGAGGCCAAAGTCTTCTCTCCTGAAGTCTAGGGCTGTGAGCTTGCTTTTTGCCCTGCTCCCTCCTCTCCGGCTCCTCAACTCCATCATCTCATGGTCACTGCAGCCATGGCTGCCTTTGACCTTCACATCCCCAACGACCCCTTCCTTGTATGGGAGTATGAGTTCCAGTAAAACACCTCTCTTCATTGGCTCCTCTATCACTTGGGTCAGGAAGTTGTCACTGATGCTCTCCAAAACCTCCTGGATTGCTTATGCCCTGCTATGTTGTCCCTCCAGCAGATATTGGGGTGGTTGAAGTCCTCCATGAGGACCAGGGCCTGTGAGCATGAGGCTGCTTCTAGCTGTCTGTAGAAGGCCTCATCCACTTGTTCTTCCTTGTCAGGCAGCCTATAGCAGACACCCACTACAGTGTCACCCATACTGGTCTGCTCTTTAATCCTTACCCATAAACTCTCAGTTGATGCCTCATCCATCCCCAGGCAAAGCTCCATACATTCCAGCTGTTCTCTCACATAAAGGGCAACTCCCCCTCCTCATTTTCTCAGCCTCTCCTGATTTTCTGATCCCTTCCTGTCACATGTGCATAGAAGTACCCAGCCTGAGTATACATCATAGACCCTTTAAAGTTTTTACCCATGAAACTAGGCTCCTGCCTTCCCCAAGCTTTGGATATTGAGGACTGCAAAGGTTATTTTAGCATTGCTGAAAATCAAAATTATGTGGGCCCTCTTCCACCACCAGAATATTATGGGGTGGTGAACATTTCAAAAAGCTGCAGCTGACTGACTGAGGGGGAGAAGTCAGAAGTGTGCTATGACTTGTCTGCATTCTTGTCCAGGCCTGCAGCAGCTAAAGAAAGGAGAACAGACATAGAAGTGACAGTAGCATTCAAGGAAAAAAAGGAAAAAGCCTGGAGAAGGCTGACTGGCAACCAACTCCCCTCATGCCTTTTTAATAAAGTTTCTCTGTACTTGAGTTAAAATGATTGTCCAGTGTTTCATTTCATAGATGTGTGAAGTAGCAGCCTGTAGGTAGACATGTCTATACTGCTGCTTCTGTTAAAAGAGATTTACTATGCTCCTGGGGAGGTGGGAAGCTTTGGGGTACTGACAGAGCAGTCACAAAGGCGATCTGGTAAGCATACCAACAAAAGGTATCTCCTTAACTGGAAAATCTCCTTGATGAGGAATACTTGGCAGGACAAAGAAAACCTGGATATATTAAAATTAAAAATCCAAACCATTAGGCACTTGAGTGCCAAACCCTTGTATTCAAAACTCCACAGTTTCTATAGATAAAATACCAACCAAGGGGCCTAGTGCCTTTTTATTACAGGCCGCACCTAAATTACCTAAAAATGCCTTGACTCACGTACAACAATATCATATTAGCTCCAAAGCCTCACTAGGCATAACCACTCTTATTCAGGATTTAGAACGACAGGGTATTATTCAGAAAACTCATTCCCCATATAATTCTCCTGTGTGACTGTTGCGAATGAGTGGTTTAGGCTGCTTAAAGAATCACCACCAAAGATATTAGGAAGCAAATGATTTTAATATAAATTTGTAAAAAGCGTGACTGACAACAGAATTTGATGGCAAGGTCCGCTCTATTACTTATTCAACATGGAAAAAGCATAGAGACAAAACAAATGGTTAGAATGACTTACACATAGATTGGGGAAATGATTTTTTCACAGAGTCAGGGAAATCGAATCGGGTTGTTGTGACTTATATGCGGATTGGGAAAAGAAAGTGAGGGAGACCCTCCTGTTGAGTCACGAGGTTCAGAGTGGACCCCCTTGCTTTCTAAACTCCTACTCAGAGGAGTCTAGGTGCGGCTGAATCCACTCCTAGTCCGAGGAGTCTAGGTGCGGCTGAATCCACTCCTAGTCCCAGACTTGGTCAACAGTTTATGACTAAAGGAATCAAGTGCAGGGGATTTTGGTGTGGTGATGTAACATATGATTTTGTGTTTTGTGTAACTTTAGAATGGCAGCAATCTAATATAACATAGCAGCAATATAAAATTCACTAACACTATTAAAGTGAATCATAATGTTAGTTTATATAATTTCCTAATAAAGCTTAACAACACAACAACTTAAAAACTTTATCACGTTCTCTAATTGCACACACACACACACAGATGTAGATATAGACATAGAGATATATAGAGATATAAATATAGAAGAGATATATATGCAAGAGGAGATATATAAAGGAAGATATATATACATATATACACACAAAAGTACCTGTTAAAATGTTTCCCCTAGAATTCTGTGAAATACTCACGTCTATGTTTTTGCATTTCTCAATGGGTGAAGAGTTGAGTTTCAAACAGGGGTTTCAGCCCAGGTTCGTGCCAGTCCTCCAAACTTATCGCGAACTTGAGAGTTCATGAGCTCCGAGAGGCATCCCACTCAGAGGGAGATGCTGGTCGCAGCCCACTTGTGGTCCAGGAGAGTTCAAAGGGCCTCACTTGGGATGACTGTTTATAGGGTTGGGAGATGATTGACTTTAGGCATGAGTGAATTTCCATCCTGGCCACAACACAGACAGGTAATTTCTCAAGTCTCCAGTAGCACTGGTACCGATCATTCCAGGGTTGTCAGGAGATGATTAGTTAGTCCTGTTCTCATTCCTCACCCTGGTCAGGCAACCGTATTCTTGATACAACCAGTGCCATTCTCCACCTCAGCTATGCAAGAGTGCTTGGTACAGTTGAGGTGCCCTCAACCACCAAACTCTTTGTTCAAAGGCCAAGGCTTGCTAGGCAACTGAATTATCCGAGTTGAGCTCACCCTCCAATAAGAGCTCTGACAAGTCCTAGAAAGTTTAGGATTCTGGCAAGCCCATATTCCAAGGTTCAGTATAATTGCTTGACCCTTATATGATCTGTTGAAGAAGCGTGCTACCTGGGAATAGACAATTACTCATGAAGAGGCACTTAGTTTATTAATACTCAATGTTTTAGAAAATCAGGCTATGGGCCCAATAATACATAAGGGGCCCCCTTTAGCCTACATATAGGACTCGCAGACAAAGGATATCAATGGGGATTGTAGCAACGAGCTCGCAATAAGGCTAAGTTGACTCCCGTATGGTTCAGGTCAAAGGGGTGGCAAGGTTCACACCTGGGTACTCACCCTGGGAAAAATCACTGCTGGCTACTTATGTAGTCCTATTAGATACAGAACCCATCACATTAGACACACCCTTAGAAATACAGACCCTGTTCCCCATCCTCAAAAGAATCATAGATCCTGCTCCCGTTCCCCAGGGAACTGCACACTCCAGTGCAATCCAGAAGATGGTAATGTACATAGCATATCATGGCTGGGTCGAGGGGAGAACAGGACTTACAGGGAAATTGACAGAGTACAATATCCAATGGCCAGGGGGTGCCGAGCCACCCCTTGACATGCCGCCCTCAACCATTCAAAATGCACCACCCCCATCTGATTTACAAAAGGATACCAAAGTTTGGTCTAATATCTGGTTGTATTTGGCTTACGTGGCAAGGTTTTAGTAGCAGAGGGGGCTTGCAGGGGTGGCTTCTGTGAGAAGATGCCAGAAGCTGCCCCAGTTCCAGCTGGCTCCAAGGCAGACCTGCTTCTGGCCAAAGCTGAACCAATCAGCGAAGGTGGTAGTGCCTCTGTGATAACATACTTAAGATAAAAAACATGGCGCAGCAACTGAGAGAGAGGAGTGAGAAAAATGTGAGAGAAGCAACTCTGCAGACACCAACATCAGTGAAGAAGGTGGGGGAGTGATAGAGTGGCTTGGTGGGTACCCGGCACTTGGTCAACTCACCACACTGGTTTACAGGTGGATCAGCTCAAAGGGTTAAAGGGAAATGGAAGAGAAGGGCTGCCCTCCTGCAGCCCTCAGATGGGACATCTGAAACACAAGAGACCTAAGGATCAGCTCAACTGGCTGAGCTCCAGGCGGTAGTGCTAGCTGCCAAATGGGGCGCCAGCATAATATATACTGATTCCTATGTGGCATGGCTCAATGGCTCCCATACTGGAAAGCTGAAGGATGAAAAACTAAAGGCAGGCAAGTTTGGGGAAAAGAATTATGGGAAAAGCTATATTTAATAGCTTGAACAAAGCAGGATGATGGGAATCCCCTTCAAATAGGGCATGTATCAGCACATACAAAGGGCACAGATCTAGGATCCAGATGGAACCATGAAGTAGAATGCTTGACTAAAGAACCTAAAAAGAGCAGAGATATTGTTCTTCTGCATAACATATATACTCTCTCCACCTCTGATCATGTGACGCTGGGTTGGCTACATGACTGCTTAGGACCTACGAGTGGCCTGGATTTATATTGACCGGTTAGCCTCCAGAAGAGTGGCTGGAGAGCAGCCTGGCAGAAA
>NW_010564110.1:0-53749 GCF_000687285.1 Phaethon lepturus
ATAGACTTGTGTGTGTCCAGGTGGTTTAACACCTAGAGCCTGAAAATTAGTCTTCAGGCTGCTTTTATACTGGTTTAACAATTAATAAGAGCTATGATACTTGAAAATTTAAAATGTGTTTTTATTAAATTAAATTCTAAGGGCAAAAGCCTTTCTTATTAATTATTAAAGCAGTACAAAGGTAGGCTGGAGACACTGGGATTTCACTCTGCTTCTGTGAAAAATTTTACCTTACTGACAAACAGCTACCTGATAGAATTAGGAAAAGAAATGGTAAATGTAATTTTTTTAAAAATTATTCAATTTAAGCAATTGTCACCTTTAGGTCAAGTCTTGGCCACCATTAACCATCTGAAATTGTTAATTTTGTCTTAGACCTACAGTCCAATTTTAGCTTCTACCAAATGCTTCTCCTGCTAGCTACACAGGTCTGTCACCAACATGTAACAATTGCAAAAGAAAGTGGTTGGATTTTTAAAAAGCCATTTAAAATATGTATCCTTTGCAAACTTATGTGTTTTTTTCACATCTGTTAAATTACTTGGATTCCCCCTTTGCCAAGATTTGCTTAGTGAGATGTGTTGGCTACAAAAGGATTGCCTTCCTGCTTGGAAGGCTATGTCATCACCTCTCCTATCATGTCAGTTACCAAATCCAGAAATGGCTTAAATTTACACCAGTTAACATACTGTATTCAAATGAAGGAACAGGGATAGTATCCAGTTTAAGACAGAAGAGCCAGCAAGTCTGTCCAGAATCTCACATCTTTACAAAAGCCTTTGCAAGCAGATGCAGGTTCCCTCTCTTTCTAAAAGCGTTTGCATCCCGGTGTAGCTTTGTTTCTACTTATAGACAGCTACAAAAGACAGAAGCAGTTTAAATTTAAGAACTGGCAAGATCTCAGTATCACTTTTTGGTCAGTTGTATCAAAAACTGCTGTGATGATCAAGCTGGTCATAACTGAGAAATGTTCTCTCTAATTTTATGAAAGTTTCCATGGATTACTCTGGAGATCTAAAAGCAAGTCACCAATAGCCTAGGAAACTTGAAGTCTCTAGCTTCTTCAAGGGTTGGTTCAGCATAGACCTAAGGAGAGGAAAATATTCTCCCTGAAATGCAAAGTTATTAATTGTTAAAGATTTTCATGCATACATGTTTTACTTTCTGCAAGATCTTTGACAGATGAGCTCTGGCAAATCTCATTGCAGTGCTTCAGTATGCTATTTCCCCAGCTGTCTAACTGACCTGGTGCTGAAGATTATGTCCAGTAGCAGAGTCAGAGAACGGAAGTAAGTTTTTGAACTTCAGTTGCTCTATAAGCCAAACCTTTACTGGAAAGTTTGGCTGACAAAGGTGGGCTGTATTATGGTCCTGACCTGTGAACAGCTGACTGTGAAGTATGTTGACTTTGCCACATGTAAGTGGCTTCTATCAGAGATTTGCAAGTTGGTAAAATCATAAATGTCCACAGCTGTTTGAACACATGTTTTACAGTTCTTAGCCTGTTTTCTATCTGAGAGATAGAAAAGTTATCACACGTGAAATAAACATCTTCATAGTTCATTTCCCACAATCAACGAAACTCTTTAATGATTACATTAAACACAACTGATACACTGGTTGACAATTTCAAATGAGGGACAAGTAAGTTTAGTGACTGAGCAGCTCTTTTGTCTAAAATAGAGATGAAATACAGCCAGCCTGAATAGTTTCTTTTTAGGTGTATCGGGAGGAATTACTTTTCAATAATTTTTGTTCTAGGAAAATATACTTATCAGAAAAATATCAGGTTCGTAGTTTTTGACACATACGCCGATTTATCAAGACAGTCTTTAATTGCTTATTCTAAGCAAAGGCATTCACTCCCTTCAACACATTAAGGAAAAGTTAGAGCAGGCACCCAAAGAGCTGTACCTACAGAGGCTCCTTTTGAACTGATGAAGAGCTGATGAAGATGCTGAACTGTTTTTGTACGAGGCTTGTGAATAGAACTTATCTAACACTGGGCCACAAAACTGAGGACACAGGCACAATGAGCAGCATGGATTTGCCTAAATTTATTCAATTATTGGACCCAAGATAGAGGGATCAGGCAATTCCTAAAAAGGGCTGAGAAAGCTGAGCTGGAAGGGATTAAGTAGTATTCTCTGGCTGCCTCTTCATTTTGTCTCAGAAGAGAAAGAGCAAAAGGTGACCCTGGAAGCCTGAAACCTTCTTGAATGGAGGTTACTTTGCTTACATTTACTGTGTATTTTTCATTTGAAGAATGAGATGGAGGGAAGGGCTTGGACATATTTTGGGGCTTATTTTAATTCCTATTGGAGTGATATGCCTAGAAATTTTAAAATTTCTCAGAGAGCATTTTCTTCTCCATGAATTAGAGGTTGAACATTTCATACGTAGCTCTTTAACTTTAATAGCTCTTCCCATGTACAATATATCCCCATCCCCAGAAAGGTTACACTGACAACCCACTAGAAGAAAATTAGAAATCAATCATACCAGAGAGTTTTGGTGATTTTCTGTCCCTTTGTGTAGCCCGTGAGTCCTCACAGACCATGGAAACTGGCTAAAAAGAAAATCAGTCATGAATGCAATGGTCCTTGTATTCATTACTGTCATCACTGCTCTGCATAGTGGCTTCCACTTCCAGCCAGTCCTTTCTATCTGCTTAGTAATCTGATCGTCTATATGCTCGGGAAGGCTTTGAGGTGTGCAATATTTGTAAATAATAGGTTGGGCCATGTTAATTTCCAAATGCCGTTATTCTACCAGTGAAATGATCCAGTTGTTTCCAGACCACAGTCCTCCAGTATGGTTGGCACAGGAACACATAGGCAGTCTTTTGTATTTACGTGGTTTCTGCTGACAAGTAGTTTCAGTGCTGACGCTAGCGTAATATAAAGAACTGACACTATTGTTGTTTTACTAGGAACAGGGAGAGCAGGGCATTTTAATTACAGTATGACTTCCTAGTCACTTCTGTCCTATGGGGCAGCTACAGTATTTCAAAATTACTCCTTCCACCTTTCATTATTGCTAAGATTTTTTCTAAAGTCTAGTATTTATACTTTTCTAAGACAGCTTACAAGAAACACAGTACAAAAACCTATTTGAGGTTACAATGTATAGTAACTTCATCTTGCATAAATAATGCTATCTTCCTTGACAAACTGCCACATCAGCCTATCCATGTCCTGCCTACCAGCAGCTCCCCAAGTTCTTTCTCTACTAGGTAAGGATTAACCACTCTCTCTGCATTGCTTATTCTCCCTTCTGGGCAAGTGAGAAGAACACTTTTTCACTGCCACCTGAGCTGCGTGTCTTAGTTATTGTTCTGCTGTTTGGTCAAATTAGCAACCACACCCTTTTCTCTTTGGCCTTTGCCAGGTCCGACTCTTCAGTCGCAGTCTGCACAGGCAAGCAAGCCTCCCCCCAAACCATGCAAATTTTCTACCAGGTACTAACATCCTGCTTCTGTTTCACCCCAGTCATAGATGAATCATCCTGCAGTTGGAATGAAGGTTCTTACTACCTCTGTGGAGCAACATATTACTGTGCAGGTCTAGAACAATTGGTTTCTTGGCAAATATCTCTTTCTTCTTCTCTCTGATACTGAGGATGAAACAATTTGGAATATACAATGGACCTTACATTTTTTTCCCTTAATGAGTTTGGCAAAATAAAGCTAATACTGTTCTTCAATGACTGCTACCTTTTAAATATGTGACTACATACTTATGCTCTTCATTAGCTATCTGGTTTTGGCTACTATTGCAGGTAGGGTATTGAGCTAGTGGACCTTTAGTCTGACTGAGCAGACCTTTGGTGTGACTTTTATATTTAAACAGAAAATCCAAAAATAAATTATTCAGGAAACCAAAACAAGAGAGCAAAACTCCACAAAATTCAGATAAGCCTTCCTTTTATTGCTTTTTCTTTAAAAATTTGGTGCAAGCAAAGCTGGGGTAAGAATAAATTCAGCTGCAAATGAACTCAGAGCAGTTTTTTCCCTTTTCTCCCCACTAGATATTCTGGGGAGTTGTCAGGACTACAGAAAACTAAGTGCAAGTTAAAATTTTGGTTTATTAATCAATGATAGATTAGAAATATGTATCTTACTGTTACTATCTTAAGCTGTGTGTTTTCATGTTGCTCATTCCTTTGCCTCCACCCTGTGTGAAGCCATCTGTTGTGCAAACACAACTACCTGGGAAACGAGGACGGCATGTACTAATACTCTGAAACTTCTGTTTTGCCAAGTTTTTGGTCACATTAGTTCCCCGGTTTTATGCACAGAATGTCCCCACAAGCAGTTGTGCTGGCAACACTAAGGATGGGGATGAAGGGGTTTGTATTGGAACCAGGATTGTTTAATATCTTCATCAGTGACAGAGACAGTGGGATCAAGTGCACCCTCAGCAAGTTTGCTGATGGCATCTAGCTGAGTGGTGCAGCTGACACGCCTGAGGGACAGGATGCCATCCAGAGGGACCTGGACAAGCTTGAGGAATGGGACCATGTGAACCTCATGAGGTTCAACAAGGCCAAGTGCAGGGTCCTGCACCTGGCTCAGGGCAACCCCCAGTATCAGTACAGGCTGGGGGATGAAGGGATTGAGAGCAGCCCTGCCGGGAAGGACTTGGGGGCACTGGTGGATGAAAAGCTGGACATGAGCCAGCAATGTGCACTCACAGCCCAGAAGGCCAACCATATCCTGGGCTGCATGAAAAGAAGCATGGCCAGCAGGTCGAGGGAGGTGATTCTGCCCCTCTACTCTGCTCTGCTGGCGTCCAGCGTCCAGCTCTGGAGCCCTCAGCACAGGAAAGACATGGACCTGTTGGAGCTGGTCCACAGAAGGGCCACAAAAATTATCTGAGGAATGGAACACCTCTCCTATGAAGACAGGCTGAGAGAGCTGGGGTTGTCGAGCTGGAGAAGAGAATGCTCCAGGGAGAACTTATTGCAGCCTTCCAATAATTAAAGGGGGTTTATAAGAAATATGAGGACAGACATTTTAGCAGGACCTGTTGTGATAGGACAAGGGGTAATGGTTTTAAAGTGAAAGAGGGCAGATTTGTACTAGATCTAAGGAAGAAATTTTTCACAATGAGGGTGGTGAAACACTGGCACAGGTTGTCCAGAGAGGTGGTGGATGCCCCATCCCTGGAAACATTGAAGGTCAGGTTGGACGGGGCTCTGAGCAGCCCGATGTAGTTGAAGATGTCCCTGCTCATTGCAGGGGGAGTTGGACTAGATGGCCTTAAAAGATCCCTTCCAACCCAAAGATTCCGTGATGAAGAAGTAGGGCTGCATCAGTGTACTGGTTTTGGCAGGGACAGAGTTAAGAAATGAGGAGGAGCTAAGTAAAAAATAGAATCCTATCACTGCTGAGTGTAGACCTTTATTTTCAGGAAGGAGACATTACAGCAAAACATGTGCAGCCTATGGAATTTCAACCATACCAGGGGCTCTGATACTGAAATTGAATTTATAGGATCTGTTGGCTTTTTTTCTTCCTCATCTCAAACATCATTCAGGATAATAAAATGATTAATTTTTCAAGACACCAGCGGTCTTCTCGCAATACCTTCAATTTAAATGCTTTGCTCATAGATCTGCTGTGATATAACATCAGTGTTGGCAAAAATATAAAAATGATGCCATCTGTTGTTGGATTGGATACAGATGTCAGTTCTGTCCACTGGGCAGCCAGTCTGAATTATTCACAGCAGGAGTAAGCAGGGTATCCTGAATGGTCACATCCTGGATTGGCAATCACAGTGATGCAATTGTTACTGAATTATCATTCAGTAACTTAAAACATCTGATAATAACAAATTAGACATTTAACTTTCATCCCTTTTTAACTTTCCAACCCCCAAAATGAAGTGGAAGTATGCTTCTGGCAAGTGAAAATCAGCCTGAAGGCTTTATATCAGAGAGAACAGTATCTACCAATAATACACGTGAACAAATTATTTTACATTTGTTCTATTCCTATATATCAAGTTATAATTTAGTTTTCCATCTCTCTTTCCCGCTAGTGCTTTAAGTAAGTCCATTCCTGTATCAACAACGGTGAAGGCATAAATATCACGATGTGAGAATCAACAGGTAGAGGTTTCACGAAAATTCTGCGACTGCAACAGAAGGCCAGGTTAAAATTCAATGACAATGCCCCATGCCTTTCTTATACCATTCCAGTTCAAAATTAATATGAGAGATAATGATTACATGTAAAAATATTATTACAGTCAGTGTAATATCCACTGTTCTGTTTATTTTACATTACATTCAAGTAATTTTTACACTTTTAACCCAAGCAGCTAGACAAAAGCCTGGAGTATTGCCTGTTGTTCCAATTAGGAAAAAGAGTGCTGATGCCCTTTTAACAACTCCACCTATTTTATTCAAAAGTAGCCTGGTATTTTTCTTGTTTGTATCAACTCCTATTTTCCTGAACGCTGGAAGAACTGAACAAGAACATTTAACCCATGTTCATTATCTTATGCTATGTCAGCTGTGCCTACGCCAAAAGTTCATTCTCTTGACTATTTGTAGGTTTAAATCCTGGTCTTCATGCAAGTCTTCAGCTTTACCTCAGGCTGTCAAGCTTCATACCATGAACGCAGGACGCATTTGGCTTCTTATTCCCAGCTCCTAACAGCAGCATTGGTGTCTCCTGCTTTTGCAGTGCAAATCTCTGCAATCTCTGCCATCTCCCCCCAGAACTGGTGTATGCAAACCCCGGAGCAGGAAAACCTGCGGTGCTCTGCTGCAGCCAGTGACGAGCAGCCCAGGGGAGCCCAAGCTCAAGATGTCCCACACCATGGCCTTGAAGGCAGCTGCTCACTTTTACTGACTTACCTTACGATTGAAATGTAGGTTACAGAGCATCGTTCAGTAGGAAGAGATGCAAAGTGTACTGTGTGCTGCGGTTGCTGAATGGTGAACTATATGAGATTCTTGATTAGCGTAAAGAATAGCCTGAAAAAGGGCACGGTTATATGAGCCCCACATCATAATACTCATACTTCATTGACCTTTTAACTTCTAGCGGTAGAAAGAAAAAGGAATAATACAAGAAAGATTTATAGTAGTGGAACAGAGAAGATATGCTTCCAAAAAACCTGAAATTAACCTATGCAAATAACGATGAACCGACTCCGGAATGCCTGTGCTTCCGTTTGTGTCTCACTTCAATGAGATTGAGTATAAGCAGCTGTTCTGTACAACGGAGATAGCTCGTAACAGTTACTGGCAAATTTGAGGCAAGAACATTTCTAAATTAGTCTTTGTATTTAAAAATGTTAAGGGAGAAACAAATGTTTCTCTGTTGGGTGTGCTGTGTTGTAAAGGGGAAGACATCCATGCAAGTGCCTGTTCAGAATCAGGCAATTAATTTATTCGATCTCTTTGTAGGCTCCAGCCAAGGTCAGCGTCTGCCAGTTTTGTGGGATACGCTGGGGTGGGTTTCCCACTGTCTTGCCTGCTGAGGCTTTCCAGCTACACATGAAACACCTGCACCCTGGGGGCTCTTGCAACTGGAAAATTTATATTTCAGTTTGCACTTATTTTTAAAACATGAAAAAAATACAGGTTGAACAGCTTTAGCAGGAAGGGCCGTAAAATGGTTAATCACAACAGAGCAACTAATTGACATAGTCCAACTAGTCATTAGTGAACCACATTTGGCCCACAGGCTGCTCGTATCCAGCCTCATACCAAGGGTACAAAAAAACCAACCCTCCAGAAGAGCCGGCCGCTGGGGCTGCTATGACAGAGATGCTGCTGCTCGGGTGTCCTTCTATCCTGCCAGAAGCAGCAGCAGCAGCTGCACAGGGAGAATGAGCAGGGCTTGAGCCTTCAAGTGCACCACTTGGGGGTTGCACCAGGGGTGGGTGAGATACTCGGCCGTGGCTGCTTCTTCGCATCCCGAGTATCTTCTCCAGTACAAAGAAAGGTGCATTTCCGTAATTTCCCCCAAATAATCTGATTGTAAGCGTGTTCACGCATCCCTGAAAATCCCAACCCTAGCTTTTTATTTAAACTCTTAAATAAATATTCAAGGCAGTATTTGTCATTTGCTTTTAAATTCTGTCTGATGTTTTCCTTGAAGTAATGTACAGAAATGGAAGGATTGCCTCTGTATTTGGAGCTGAAAAGACACTCTTGCCTCTTAGAGGATGTAATGCTGAAATACAAGAAGAATGGTCTGATTTCAATCAAATGACATTTTAATTATTTAGTCTGTTTAATCTATTATTGAAAAACTCTCATAATGCAGCTCTAGAAAACCTTCCTATACTAAACTGATTTTTTTTCTGTCATTGTATCAGAGGTTTCCAATATTCTTAATTAATCATAGCTAGGTTATATGCCCTATAAAATTAACAATATGCGAAGCTTCAATATTTCACTTGATCTTAATAAGAATGATCCACTAGAGCCAGTGAGTTTTTCAAAATAGATTAAGCTACAAAAACAAAATAATTAAACACTGATTTATTTTAAAAACCAGACCATCATTCTCAGATTTCTTCAGCACTTTCTACAATTAGAAGATTAGTATGCATATGTAAGACTTCATTCAAAAGTTAATCCTCCCAAACACACTTCTCATGGAAAAAAAATTATATCAATATTTACTGATTGTGCAACTATGAATTCTCTGAGGATTTGGAGGCCTGTAACTCTGACAAGGTTATTGGAAAGGAAGGTGATCTTTTATATTCCAGCAAGCATATATTCTCATTCAGTCAAGGTCACTTATCAATCAAATGAATATCATTTCATAAACACCCCTGAACAACTGTGTTCTATTATCTAAATGGGAAGGAGAGGTGTTAGTGGGTGTCTAAGGGATATGAAACCAATTTAGCTTGGAGGCACTCAGCTGTTAGAACAGTTGTGAACACGTCTGGCTGCTAATATATGCTGATTAGTATTAATACCATACGATGTCTGAAATGTGGCTGGCATGACATTTCTAAACCAATGAATGGTGATTACAACTCTGTTTTCTTTATTCTCCGAGTTGAGTAATCGCTTCTGGCTGTGTGGACTATCAGGTTTGCAACACGTGCAGAGTGAGTTTGAAGATTTGTACCCACAGGCATCTTCTCGTCGCTGTGGTCCTGCTGGAGAAGGAAAATAAAGAGCATTTGACCTGTTATTTACTGGCAGCGAAGGGCCCTGCGTAGCCCACTGAGAAAGTAACAAGGACCTGCACTAAAGAAGTAGAAATACGAGCATACCATAGTATGCTTGATACTTATGCTGACAATGTATGCTTGATGTGTTGATGCCAACAAATTGGAGTTTTCAAGTGCTGAATTGCAGAATAAAATTGCCTTTGTATTCCAGTCCAGTCAGGGTTTCTCTTTGCGATTTCTTCCCTCCCACAACATGATGTGGATATGATAGAGAAGTTTAGTGCCAGTGAGGAGACAACAATGATTAAAAATATCAACAAAACAAAGACATACAAATGTTTTGTTGTCGTTGCAGATGAATAACTTGTCTACTGTGCCATTTCAGTCAAAGAATGGAAAATCAGGGATGCCCAGGCTCTCTGCACCATCCTAGTATATCTCAAATACTCCACTGACAGAAGCTCTGCAACACAGGTACACTTGGGCTGCCTGTCCTAGAAGAAGAATCTCTTCCAAAAAGCCTATTCAGGAGATGTTGAAATCAGTTGCCAGAAAACTCTTGGCTTTGATTCAAGTATTCGGTGATTTCTGAGAGAATAGGCAACAAAGAATCAGAACTCGAGGGGAAAAAAGGAAAATACTAAATAGTTATCGAAAGAGGCAAAGCTCTGTATTAAAACCAAATAAGTGTTACAGATAAAATTAGAAGTAGAAGAAGGTAGGATTCCAATATCCTATGATGCAGATAGGGTCCTGAGAGAAGATAGGTTTACAAATGTCTTTATCCAAGCTTGATAATGCAAGTTTTTTAAGTCTGTGTCATAGAGGAGCAAACAGCTAAACTGATGAAAATTATAAATTATTCCATTTTTATACACTGGTTCCTTATTTGTGAAAATAACTGTGTACATACTTCGTGTGCAAGAGGAAATAATTTCCAAAAGCTGCTAAATCTTCATACAAATTGTTTTTAAACTTTATATTGAATCTAGACTGTGTCATAAAGCTTAATTTAAAATAAGCTAAACAGACTTTATTAAAAAAAAAAAAGACAAACTGAAACAATTCAAAATTGCAGTATGTCATATTCCAAACACAACTCCAAGGTTTGTCTTGGGTATTGAGTGAGCTAAGGTCAAACTGGAAAACATGTTCAGATGCCTCAAAAAACAAATTGCTAAGCATCAGTTACAAACACAGTTGTCCCTCCACCATACCTAAATGAGAGAAAATTATCTTTTTATGATGCTGGAATACCATTAAGGAACATTTGGGTCAATATGATCCATCACATCACTTTGGATGGATACTTTTTGTTGTGTTTACTTGTCATTAACAGGGAAGAACACTCAATTTGCGCAGAAAAAATGACATAGGACATAAATAAAAAACAAAAACCCCACTTTCACCATACCTGTGTAAGAAAGCAAGATCTCTGTTAATTGGCGGGAATCAGTCCTTAAACTGTATAGAAGATCAGTGGGAATAACTGCAATTGAGTTCGCATGGAGATAATCTTCCTTTCTATATTTTTAACATGGAAAATCTATAGATGATATATTTTCTCAGCTTAAGGTAGCTTACACAGGCATTGACCCCCTGGCAACCCACTCCAAAGAAAACCGAAGTCTTCACGTCTTACAGTTTTTAAAATTAATTCATCAATTGTGTATATGTATTCATCAGGATACAGTGATGGGTTTGTTTCTGACACAAAACCACAGGGTAACCAAGAATAAAGCATGTGGATTTCATTTGTATATATGAATTTACAGCCATTTATAGACAATTTATAGCCATTGTCTATTTTTGCTTAACTTCACCCAGATGAAATAAATTTTACTAATTAATTTAAACACAAAACAGTTAAGAGATACAGATTTCAGGCAATTCAGTTGTGGTTCTTATTCCAACTCATAAACATAACTATTCCTTTATTGTCTTTGTCTTTACAGTGAAACTGTTGAAACTCTAGAACTTAGGAAAGAAAGAGAAAATGGAACACAAAAGGAGATTTTAAATAATCAAAGAAAATAAAAGTAAAGAGGAAGAGACACCCCCCCCCCCCCCCCCCAAAAAAAAAATCAATGAAGAAAAAGCAACCTCATACTCTTGGTGCAAGTATGATAAGTAACCTAATTCATGCATTATAAAACTTAAAAAATAACATTTTTCAAAGATAATTAAGTAAATAGTAAGAAGGATGGAAAAGAATCTTGCTTCTTTTAGAATTAATCCACTTTCAAAACAGAATTTTAGAACATACAGAAGATCAAGATTATGCTCTTAATGGTGTTCAAAATAATTTAAAAAATCTGGTTCATGCTCTAATATTTCTATTGAGACAATGTGAAGACTTTAAAATAATGTCTCTTACATTTGGGGCAATTTCATTCAGGAGTGGAACTGGATCGCTGTTTTTTTGAACTACTTCAGCTATGCCCTAACTCAGAGATAGTAGTGGATGCCCTCCTTACCTGATGGGCCATACTTCCCCTCTGCAGTTCTACTGAACCAAGTTTATGTTACTAGTATATCCCATGCCTGGTTTTTCAATAAAATTGCTGCCATACAAATGGTTCCACAAGAAATGGAGATGTACATGATAATAATAACGTGGGATAATTAAAAAAAAAAAACAAAAAACAAACAGAAATATTTAGGAAACGTTTTATCTCACTCCAAACTTGGTCCGCTGTAATTAAACGAGATGGGACTCTGTGAATAGTTGGGTAGGAGATTTTAAAAGAAATGCCTATTAAAATGAAAAGCTATCTAACTGGGCTTATGAAAGAATCCAATTTTTTGTACTACTGTTTAGCACCAACTCTGCTCCATGATGTCGTCTGGAGTCTTACCATCCTTATTTCTGTGATATCTATCGGGATGCCTATGTGATAAAACATGAATAAATGGAATTTTAATAGATGAAGAGGTCAGATAAGATTTCATTTCAGAGACTACTTCTACTGCCTTAACAGAATGATGTTGTACCTACTTACTCCGAACTTCAGAAATATCAGTTAAGTGGAGGTCATGATTGAAAGAGCTGAAGTGTTCACAAACATGTACACAATAAAGAGACAAAAAACAGAAATGAATGTAGGGGTTTTCTGCCTATCTGGGTATGCTAACTGGATTTGCTAACATACAGCAAAACGTATAACATGCTAACTGGATATTTGGGATGTGTCAAGACAAACATCTTTTTTCATCCCTATCACCTGAAAAAAGAATTGTTATAGGGTCAAGAGACAATTTAGGATTGTACTGTATAAAAGAGGCAATATATACATATATTTTTCACCTCCATCTCATCACTTCTTATTAATGCCGCACATGGTTATCATTTCACAGACAAGTTACTGTCTTCCTTCTCTAAGCAGTTTTTTCACCTTTTTGTGATAAAATGCTAAGCTTCAGTGCTTTACAAGATATTATCAGAGCAAAATAGTTTCATTCTTCATTCATTCATGCAAGATTAATTCTTATTCTTCATTTTGTGTGCGTTGAAGTATAAATGCAATAGCAGGCTGACAATGACCAAGACAAACCATATCACTGTGCAACTTTCTAAGCCCTGGTGGATATGGACATCTGGATGTTATAATTTTCACTATGCCTAAAAGTCATCACATAAAAGAGATAAAGATTGTCTCCTTTTTGGCCTTAAGCAGCACATCACTGACAAAAGTTTGTCCAATTAGTTTATGCTGTGGAACAGAATTTCACTATATTTTCTAAATGTGCAGGAAAAAAGACAATTTAAACCTGCCATAAGTCTCAAGCTGGTATCTCCTAAGGCTTCTAAGTTCACAAATAGCTAAAAACTGTCCTGTTGTGCCATGCCCTAAAGCAACACAGCGATGTTGAAACTGTGTCTAATTAACCTCCTGCTAAACCTGAAATGTCAGGAAGGAATATCACTAAACCTCAAAGGCTTTTTAACTTAGTAGATATGGATAGTGCCAGTTTTTCAAGAATTCAAGTCAATTGCACTAAAAATTGACTAGGCAGTAATGGATAGCTAGTTTGCATTTAAAAGCCAAGATTTTGCCAAGAGGGAATTTTAATTTTGTCTGTATTTTCAACCTAATAGGTTAGGCAGAATCTAATGTGAAATTACTTTTCTGCTTTACAGTTTTTCAAGTGAGGTTTGTTTGTAAGCAGTTGCTTTTTCCTACTGTGAAGCTTTCTTCTCCTGTATGTGCATAGAACAATTTTAATTCATATACATGTGGTAAAGTGAAATGATCATGTGTAATAATTTTAATGTGAACGTTTTATTTATGTGATTTAATTATTGATCCTCAAAAGTTGTATCTGGATATTATGCAAAAATCATAATTAACATTTTTCTAAGTAGCCTAGTAAAACCAGATGACAGGAAAAAGGAAAGCTTAGAAATGAAAATGCCCTCTATGAATCTCTGGCTGGCTGGGCAAATATTGGTTGTTGCATATTGATCTTGCACATGTGCGTTAGACACTAGAGAATATGAATTTCAGTATTTTAATCACTGATGGTGAAATTTACATTGCCATGTGCAAGAAAATGGATTGTTTCATTAAAATAAGATAATTTTCTACTGGAGCCCAGGAACTGTATGAACAGGGAGGCATATATGTTGTTCCCAGGTATGCCTTTTACTGTTTATGAATTATCTTGCTCAGGTTCAAACAAATTTTTCATGTGAGGCTCAAATTTAACACAAACTCACCCTCTCAGGATAGCTTTCAATGTAAGTACTAAGATTGGAGAACATTGGTTCCCTCCCACCAGCCTTCCCTCCCACCTCAAAGAAAAACCCAAACAACCTTCAGCATAAAAATACCAGCAGAAAACTTCATTTTCCTCCTTCTCAGATGATACTAGCATACACAGTGTCTTCTGTAACTTCCCAAAGCTGACTACTGTGGAAATGAATGATGCAGTGATCGAGGTTAAGGATGAAGAGAAAGTGTCTACATCTCAGGAACCCACGGAAAGGCGTAACTCTGCGGAGTCCTGCAGGACATGTACAGAACCTGTCACCCACCTGTCACTGCTTTCAGGCCTAAAATGTAACAGATGAGGATGCAGATTTACTTTGAAAGAAATAAGAATATCTTTCCATCTCTACTGCCTGTGAAAACTTACTCACCGCTCTGAACTTTGTTTCCCCTTTCAGCTATTTTACTTTATCTAGAGCCACTGATGAAGAACGCCAGAGTTAGCATGGAATGGTGCCGGTTTGGTCTGGCAGAGCTTATTTTCCTCAGCTTAGCAACACAAGAAGGTGAAAATACCATTTCTGAGGTGTCTGCCCACTTCTGGTTCTGGGGAGATTTCGTAGTTTGGGACTGGACTGAGGGTGCCTGCAGAGTCCTTTTTGCATGTTAATCACATCCCCCGGAGTTAGTGCAGTGACACTGGGTGTAAGTCTGATTGTAATCAAACTTTGGCCTGGCTACAATATTCAAGTATCATGCTCAAGCAAAAAAGTGGTAGGAATGAGCTGTCCCAAATCCACTATCACCTCAAAGCAGAGTACTGCAGTTTAGGTATTTAAAAGCAGCAATTCCTTGCCAAGTTTTACTGAGTTTGGTTCACTTCACTAGTTTATTTCCAGTTAATCTCCCCTTGCCTCCTAGCCCCTCAAAGAAAAGAAAGAGCTTCTTGTTTTGAACTCTGAATTACCCTTCAGTCCTAAATTGAGTTTCTGCCTTAGAAAATCCTGTATCAGAATTGCCCTGGACACAAGGGATACAAAATAGGGAGTAAATCACTCCATACATAAAATGTATGCTTATTCCGTAACGGCAAGAATTGTTGGTGCCTGAGGACTTCTGAAGTCAAAAGGAGAATACCTTATGACTTCACATGGCAAATGATATTTGGCAATTATGGCAATTTGCCATAATAGTCTATGTATCTTTAAAAGCATGCCATTATATTAAACACTAAAGACAATTGCAAAAATGGCATTGAGCGACCCTAGATACCTCCAAAATATTAGGTAATTAAACTTTGGTGGAATGAGTACAGAGGTAGGAGGCATATGGTGCCACTGAGGTCAGCAGTCTAACGAAGTGTCACAGTTCACTTAGCAGTGCTAGATTATTACCTGGGATGGAGGAAATTATTTAAAGGACAGTTTGTAAACGTACTACTATGCAATGTTAGTCATAGTCTGCTTTTTGGAAACTTTATGATGTGATTATTAGTCAACAATATACTTGATCATTCAGGTGAGAAGGCAACATTTCTCCACTCATTCAGCGTATGCCTGGAACTTGTGCTTGGATTCTTGCATGCTGTTTGCTCAGAGGCTTTTTGGATTCTCTTCAGTTACTTGCTAGAAACTTTTGGGTGTTCTCTGCAAGACAAATGGAAGGGAGTTGAACATTAACTGGGGGCACAAATTAACGTGAAAAATATGTCTGCTATGTTTGCTTCAGGATTTTGAAACAACTTTGCATTATCTTTTATGGCAAAGAGATTATGAATCTCTGTTCTTTAATTCTGGCAGACAATATACCGTCTGCAAGCCTTCCTACTGAATTGGATAGGCATCAATCTTAACCATTGCACTGTATCTATTTATCTTGTAAGTAATCAATGTCTATTTTTCATGGGTTACCTTCTGCCACCTAAAATACTCTCTTCACTTAATGAATGTGATGACTAGAATGAGCTCCTGATCTTTCTTTGTAGGTTGAAGTATACCATTAATAGTCTAGTGACTGCCCAGGTCAAAATTACCTTGTTGATTACACAGAGTTGAACAGCTTTTTTGCTTTTAATTTCATACTTTGATTTTTACTTTTAGTATTTCTTCTTGCCCTGTATAGACTATCAAATTTTAAAGAGATGTAACTATGTGCTGTTTTGAGAATACTACTACTAGCTCTTTTTTGATTTTTTTTTCAAAGAAGTTGTACTAATCTCAAGATACATAAGTGAATAGCAATTATCGCTCCCAAATAACTTCTAATACTAAAAAATGATGGATACCTGACTTTTTTTTTCCTGTCTCAGGAGCAATTACTTACTGAGACAATGAGTGAAATTGAAAGAACACTTATAAAGCAACAATGAGACTTTAAGAATGCTGTGCTTCTATATTTTACATTTTACTGACAGGCAGGTATCTGTCTTGCCTCCCAGAAGACCATACAAATGAGTAGGCAAAAAACAAATCCCACACAACACTTATGGGACACATTGCCCTGGCTGGCTGAGTTAGACTTAGAGTTCCTAGTGAGATAAACGGGTACTATATTTTAAAATGTCTTAATTACCACCTGCTTGACAACATATTGCCTAAATTTGGCAGATTTGTAGAGTTTTCTTTCCTTTTGCCAGGTGTTTATATTCTGTCTTTGAAACCTGAACTCAAGTTTTACATTTAGAGGCATTTGACTCTGTGCTCTAAACTGTTTCACATTAAAAGTAATTTTGAAACAACCCCCCTGGGCCATAACTAGAAGAAGTGAGAAAGAGAGAACTAGTGGTTAGGTCTAACCTAAGGGCAAGGAAACTACTTTATTTCTGCACGAGATAAGCAGCGTGCAGTTATGCTGTCTTGCTGCCTTTCACTGCTTCCCATTGAGAGTGCATTCAGAAGTAACTGGTGTGGAAAGATACAATTTCTCTGAAGACTAGACTGACTAAAGGGGTTGCAAAAAAGAGGAAGAAAAAGCAAAAGCCAAGCAAATAAAAGCGGAACATCTGCTTTAAATTCTGGGGGGGTCTCTTGTTAAACACGTAAACCAGAAAGTCTGAACAAGTAAGAAGTTCTCCAATATGATGAAGGTGTTCTTGGAATGGTAGGAACCCACTGAGATTACCCAAAACACAGCCACTAAGCTTCTGGTGAAACAAGAGTAGAAACAGATCTGCTTCATAGTTTCAGTGGAGCTTGTGTGTGCAAGGGTTCCCCTGCACCTCCAGCCATCCCCATACGTCTACTTTTCTTCTTACTTTGCTATTGAGAGAAGAGAAATGGTGAAAACAGACATTAGCCTTACATGAGGAAAGTCCTCCTTTGGAAACGATGGTCTGGCTTAAGTTCATTTTTTATTGTTTGCATACGAGATAGTGCTCCAGCAGATAAGGAAACCCAGCCAACACATTCTGTAACTGTTGTGCCAGCCGGTCTGTTAAGCATGGGGACTGCCAGATTTTTAACATTTTTTGTGTTTTCATTTTCTCTTTTCATCTCAAAGAAAGTCAAGTCAAAAAACAGTGGATCTGCCTGTCTTTAAAAAAAACCACAGCAACAACAAACAAACCAACCATCCCCTTGGAATAACCATAATTTTATTCAACACATTTTTCGTATTTCATATGTAATATAACAGAGGGAAACTAACACAGCTGTAGGTGGAATCATGTTGCAAGATCTTGCATGTGTACCAGAGAACCCCCTAAGTTGTATATAAGGGCTGTAACTTCTTAGTTTTCAATTGGTTTTATGGGGGGTCTTTGTTTTCTGGGGTTTTTTTGTTTGTTTGTTTCTTGCGTGTTCTGCTTATGTGACCTTCTTGGAACACATCTGCATTTTAAATACTGTATGGCATATCAATTTTTTGAAATAACACTACACAATAGTTTCTTCTGAAGTGACATTCACAGCTCAAAGTTTCTGAAAATCATTCCACTGTCACTTCTCTTTACTTTAAAATGCTGAGTTATTTGTTTCTTTCTCAGTATCAGTGCAAGTACTTCTTTTTGATAACAAGTAATTCAGCAGTAAGGCTCACGTGTATTTTATAAACAGTCAAGCCCCCAAATCAGTTTAAAAAGGATGTTGCTGGCCAGAGTGTTGGGAATGCAGAACAAATTACAGCTAAGCTTAAAGGCATATTTGCAGTCACAGCTGAACAGTGCTGAGGTAGTAGGATGTTGATCTTTTGCTTCTGCACATGATGAAACAAGGTCAAACTGTATTCCAGCTGCTCATCTTGCTATTCAATACGATAGACCATCAATGCATTCTCCGAAAAGTCAAAACAGATACTAGCATTCACAGTAAGGTGGAAAGAGACCTCTTGCAAGGAATTACTCTTTTTAAACTTTACATGGAAGGCTGAAAATGCGGGACAGATTTATTCTAAAGAGTGAATTCAATAATACTAAATTACATGTTTATATTGAATATTAATGAAGTTTTTTTAGGAATTGACTTAGAATTAGCTCACCCAATCAGAATGCAGGGAGTCTGTGCAGTTGCTGACCCATAATGATGGGATTCCTCTCAGCTGTCCATTGTCTTGTGTTCTGAGTGGTTCTAGGTCATTGATTTGCACAATGCCAATGTTATTATTTCCCTAGCTAAAATAAAAATGTGCATCTCTGAACTGATCACTACAATCTCTGACTGAGATTCTAAGCCACAATTTTAAAGCCTTTTGTTTGTTTGTATAGTCATACATTCTCTGTTCCAGCTTTCCAGGAAGTTAAGAGCAACAAACACTTTGCATGAGAATAGTTGAAAATTTGAAAAAAATAAAGGTTTTTTTGATGTGAAAAATGAGAGAGAAGTACTAAGACTGAAAGATTTATTACACCCCTTTTCCCTCATTTTTATCCAATTCCTTTCCTTCCAAACTCTGTTTTGATGAGTGAGTGCAGGTCCTCTCTTCAGAGTATTCTTGCTTACAACAGTTCTTTCTGTAAGAATAATCCCAGGCTACCTCAGTTCAAAATAATAATTTTGTCTAATAAATTACCATCCATTTTTCTTTTGATATTTGAGTCTGACATTTCCCTCTTACTTGCACTAAGATGCTAATATATTATGCACCTTTTATTTTCAAAATAGTACACCTAAGTCAATGTTAGAAGCAACCCTGAAATGCATAGAATTAATTTAATATACTCATAATAGTCTAGACAGCAGATTTAAGACAGAAACTGGAAGAGGTGTAGGGGAAGCCTACGAGAATGATTGAAGGAATGGAGGATCCATATTAGAAAAGGCGTCGTGGAAGAGCATCACTTTTTTGGCGTAGCAACGTGAAAGAGAACAAAGGATGCAATTGCTCTTTGTAAACATGTGAATGACATATTAGGAAAAAATCCTATGGATATAGTTGACGGAAGACCAAACGGTTATAAAATACTCATAAGTATATTTAGGTTGTAAACTAGAAGATTGTTTCTGGCTATTAAAAGTGTTCTGGAACAGTTTTTTGGTAGGAATAGCAACAGTTTGGTCTTCCTCAAAAAAGTGCTGGTGTAGCATCTTGTCTAAAATAGATGAGGACTGGATATGATGAAAATAGCTGAACAACAGGTATTTAAAGGTCAAATCTAGCAGAACTCCTAACAGAGGAAAGGAAACATTGAAAAGCTCGTCTGGTGTGGGTATTTTTAAAGATTTTTGTCTCCTACTGACAGGAAGTAAGTATCTAAGGAAAAAAAAGGAGCAGAGGTTTGTCAAGCGGAGAACACCAGACTAAGTTTATATATCTATTCTGACACTCAGTCTCAGTGGATAAAGGCAATGCAGCATATCTAAACAAAACTCATCTAACTACAGCACAGACAACTCAGGGAAACAGCAAGAAAACACTGCCTCATTAGCAGTATAGAATAAGGGAGTACTTCTCTTTTTTTATATCAGGCAAACTCATAGCAATGAATGTACTGATACAATGACTCAGTATGAAAACAAGTGTAATTCGTGTATTTAATAATGACCTAGAGGATGATATCAATTGAACAATGCTTAACTTTGGTAATGAGAAAAAGACAATGGTACAGCAAATACAAAATGTTCAATGTACACATGGTCTTTATTTTTCTCATCTTGATCTGATCTATGTGGTAGATAAAGGTTAAATACAAACCACCTTGCTATATTTATTATTTTTCCTTGTAATCTGTTTTTTTTGCCCACAGAAAAATCAATATAAGCTATACCAGATGTACGATACCAGAGAAAAGGCTACATCGGAGAAATTTCAGGAGTGTGATTTTTGCTTCAATATTCTAGGATCAAAACATTTTAAAGTTATTTTCTTCTCTTGTGCCTTCATATAATTTAAGTAATTCAAATCCTAGTACATTCCACTACCTCAAACCCAGGAATGCTTCTCCACTTATCTTTTTATCCTCGTTAAATTAAAAATAAATATGAGCACTTATCAAAGCTGTTCTAGACAAAGACTCCTATTGGTAAGGAATGGGAACTAGTTTTTGCTTAGTTCTTTTTGCTGTATATTTTTTTCATATTTTGAGTTTTAAAAAATGAGAAAGAGAATCTAGATGGAGTTTCCCTCCCTTTTGCTTAGGAGAGTTGCGTGCAGGAATAACTTCAGAACACAGCTTGGAAGAGAGAATTAATTAAAATTCAAAGCAAAGGACTGTGAGAGAAAATATTCTGGTTTAGCTGTATTTGTATTTGATAGCTTTTTCTGCCTGCTGCTTTAAAGTTTTGCTTTAAAGGGGAAAACTGAACCAATAAATATATGTGAACTGTATTTATTAAATCTACATGGATAATCTTCATGTTACCTTACATTTGGAAACAATAAGAATGAAAACAAATATTGTGAAAAAATTTGAGTAAATTCAGAAATTGACTGAAAATTAAATCCACTGAAACAATGTCATACTGTGGAAATGTAGGCTAGAGCCTCCCTTCCTGGGTGGAGATACTTCCAACTCTCTTGTCATGTCCAAGAGCATGGCTACAAAAGGAATGCAGCAGTTGTAACTTGTTTTTCTTCTCCATATAACTCTATACACGTCTAGCCTAACCCAACTCAACTTTGAAAAGTCATTCCTATAATAAAATTGTAGTGTTTTCAAGGTAATTTTTACCAGAGCATATCAAAGGTTAATGAGAAATCCCAGGCATTCTTCACCTAGTTGAACTCAAATAAGTTTCTCAAATTGTACTTTAATTGAATTTTGTACTGTCTTGCTTTAAGACCTGTTGCTGGAGTATGTTGTGAAAACAGAATGAACTTCAAATATGAACATTATCAGAAAAAGCTAAAACTCATCTATTATCAATGATTCTTGTTCCAGTGGCAACTTGGGTACAGAATGGTACTTAAACAACACAAGCATAAGATGTAAACTAGTGGACAGAGAAAAATAAATTTTTTTCACCTCTTGAAGGAAAACTCCATTTAGGGGTTAGAAAAAGAACAGACTGTAAATAGTTTATTACTTGATGCTTCAGTCTAATGCAAAGGAGCACTGACGCTGACAAGTTGGCATGCAGTCAACAGTGCCAAATAGCTTAGTGTAGCCCAGTGGTTTCTCCATTTGCAGACATTAACCATTAGAAATATTGATGTGGAGGAACAGAGGCTAATGTATAAAATGTGCTGTTTACAAAATGCAGGGCAGATTGAATAGGACAAGAATCAGGATTTTTCATTTCTGGAAAAGAAACAAACCAGCATTAAGTACTGAATTTGCAGTAAATGAAAGAACTTGGAGAAAAAGTCTAAATATGTAGGTTGCTACGTTTAAATTCTCTTTCCTTTTCACTTCAAAATTATGTATTTACAATCTGTCCCCCTTTGTATCTACTGTCACTCCTACCCTGAGTTAAAATGCAGTGATACTTCTGGAGCCAGATTCCAACCCAGCGTTTGGCAAACCGCTATTCAGTTGGTGCCTAATCCCATTGTATTGAGTTTTCACCAGCTCAGTCCCCCAAAGCATAACTTCTAACTTTTAAGCATGAGCAGAAGCTAAATTTTAACACTAAGCTTCCTGGTACTCCATCACCCATATTCCAGTAGGATTTAGGTACCAGATGCTCCTCTGCTGTCCCTTATACGATGGCCAGTGTCACAAGTACATCCAGAGCACGCTGACTTCTGTTAATCCTGTTCTACGGGTTCTTAGTCATCTACATGCAATCAACACAATGACTAAGACACTTAATTCTAGGTTACCAATTCCACTGGAAAGAACACCTAAGTATTTAGATAATTTTGTAAATCTATCCTTTTGCTTTAGCGCTTTTAGGCTATTAGCCCAAGAAATAGCTTTTGTCAGTTTTGTAAACAACATTTTATTAATATTATTTTGAAATGTAATATATCAAAATCTTTATTGCAATTTCTTATATCATAACTTCAAACTAGCTGTAACTTTTGAATACCTATTTTCTGCTGAGTTTTCTTTTTTTAGGTGCTAATCTTGGAATTAGGAATACTTCCATTTTTATCTGTTTTTTACATCTATTGTTCCTTAAAGAGACAACCCACAGAAGAGGTAATAATTCAACCTACTAGCATACGTGTCATGGTTTATAGATGGTCCATGACGTATCAGTTCTCATCCAGCATGTAAGTGCACCTGCCTGGGCAACTCCATACAGCAATCAAACCACATTACTAGTTTTGTGATACACAGAATCAGTTTGTCAGCCCTCAGCAAAAGGATCTTATGTTCCTCGTATTTTGCTGTGTCTTCATCTTCCTTACACCATACTTCAGGCTGATGAATGCAGAGGCTTGCTGGTCCTGCCTGCTGATGATTTTTCTCTTCATCTGTTATTTATAAAACCATCACATCTTTCAAACTTAATATTCCTCTTAAACTTTTCATGCCCTTTTCATACCTTCCCACAGCTACTATCTCATGTACTTCCATGTGATGCTGTGTTTGTTCTTCAAGAGTGTAATTTCTCACATGAGAAGGGTTCAATTTTAGGTTACTATTTAGGCTTAATCTCTACCTGAAACCAAAGATCTGGAATCTAAAAGACAAGCAAGCAGTATCTGCTACCAACTGACTGATGGAGAGAGGAACCTCTTATCAAAGGGGGAGGACTGTGTAATTTATTTTTTTTTTTAATTTGTGGCATAACATGGATATTTTCAAAATATTTCTTAGGGTACTAGATAGTTAGAACAGAGGGAATTTTTATACCTGGTCTACTGAGTCGAGTACAGTTACTACATTAATCGCTGTGCTCAACTAAGTAATGGCAGCTGGAGAGTATCTGTTATTTTAACTGTATAATATGACAGCCATTACTGAGAAATTCGTAGCAAATATTTTGCAATCTTAGTAAAATGCACATACTACCTACATACGCAATGCACATAGATGGTATTGTGATTCCTTGGCTATTGTATTTTGGGAGAGGGTTGAATTTGTGGTGTAGCAGCAACACCCGTTGCTGCTGGCACCTCTTACTGAGCTCCAGTGCCTTCTGGTGTTGTGGAGCTGCTCTTCCACTTCACTATGTCAGCATGCAGGTGACCTCTGATAGAATTGCAAAGACACAATATTTATGTTATGCCTTCCGTGTTCAATCTTAGTAAGTCACTGTAATACAACTTCAACCATTTGATGCCACTTGAAGTTCTGCACTCTTTGGGGACGGTTATTTTGCAACTGTGCAATGCCAGTTATGACAGCAGTACTTACTGCACATTTTCCTATTAAAATTTCCCATATTAAGTGAAGTGAAAATTAATATTACAATTGCTTGAATACAAGTATTGGGCTTGTGTTCTTTCAGAAGGATAACAACTGTATGAACAGAAAAGGTCCCTTTTGCATTCATCTAAAATACTATTTTTCTCTGTCTGGAAGGAGGAAAAAGGAGGAAATTCCTTGCCTCCATAGATCAATACTTATATGGATTGGTTTTTGAAAACTTCCTGTTGCTGAGTTACATATTGCTATAGGTAGTAGTCTTCAAAGGTAACAGTCATTACAATAAATTATCATACAAGGAATTGACTCAGATAAGAAATGTGTTTTGATCCTGCAATATGAGGGGAAAGAGAAGAGAGGAAATTGTTGTTTTTCTTGTTTGGGTTTTTGGTTTGTTTTGGGGGTTTTTATTATTTTCAAATTCCTTGTTAATTATTTCTGAGGAATTTAGCACAGGTGCTGTTGCAACTAGTTCCTCTGCAAACTGCTGAAAAAATGTTGCTGTTGATCTGGCTACTTTAAGAAAACACAAGTAGAAATCAATCAAGGTTTTCCAGAGTCCCTGAAAGCATTTTTTTACTCTAAAATAATTCAAGTTGCCTAAACTTTTCCACTGATACTTTTTTTTTACCCCATTATCAATTAAATATGGTCTTATTCAATATGCAAACACCCTCACATTTGTAGGGTATTATAACCTTCAGCATGGTTACCTCCTGGGAATAAGGCTCAATACTATTATAACCTGTGACTTGTACATTTTATGTTCTCTTACATTTTTTAAATTGCCAATGCTTCATCTAAATGTCCCATACTATAGAATATGGCTTTAACCTTGAGCTCACTGTATCTGGAGCAGCTGCTGTCATTGAATTTTACGTGAGTATAGAATCCGTATTTACGGAAAAGCTTATGGTGCAAATTCTCATCTCTCTAAAATGCTAAGCAGCATTTGTTCAAGATGAATCTGATAGCTTTCATGCAACAAACTCATAGAAAATAAATACATTATTAAGCTGGTTACCAAGAATTCTCTGATTTGTTTCAGTGACATTAGTATTGGCCCAGGCACATGTATATGACCCTTTACATAGTTCAAAGTTGACCTTTTCAACTTTGGGTGTTCTTCCTAACTATTCCCATGCAGCCAGTAACAAAGCTGTTTGAGAGTTTCTAAATATAAAGCCTTTTTCCCTTTAGAAAACAGAAGTTTCTTCTTTTCCACATGGTAACACCCTATCATATATATGCAGAAATGCAGAGTTAAAACTACAGATTAGTGGTTGCCTATAGTACCAATGGTCATCATATAATTTTATATATTCTATATGTACAGAATGCAAAAACCAAATTTGAATTTTCTAAAAAGACAACTAGAATTAAAGCAACTATTATTATAATTATTTGAAACTCTCTTAAACTAAAAAAATGAAAAGTACTAATGAAAACTAGAAATTCTCTTGGAAGATTCCTTGCTGAATACCAAAAGCTGTTATTCCATAAACAGAAGTTACACTGGGCAAGAAGTCATTTAAGGCAGATCTGGTGATAAAGCACTTTTCATGGTGAATGTGTTTTTAAATAGAATATAAAACATGAAAATTAAATGTCAATGAATATACACTTACAATGTAAACACAGGTTCTTAATGAGGAAAATTAAATTAATATCAACAGCCACTACAATCAAGGAAACAGTTAATTAGGCCTCCTTAAGTCCTATATTCAGATCATGATGGAGAGCCCTGTCAATTCATTGTGTGAAGGTTTGGCTTTTATAGCTTTACCGCTGGAAACATCAGTGTAACTCACAGAACACTGCCTGCCACAGGTGGGACAAACACCCGTATTCAGTACCTGCCACCTCTGACACTATGGAGCACAAATGTGACCTTGCCCTTAGCCACTGCCTGCACCACAGTACAGTATCCCATGCAGGTGGCATGGGATGTTACGTTCACAGCTTTCAGAGCTAATGCCAAAGAGCTAAAATTCTTCATGTAAGCATAATCTTATAATGTTTCAATGGCTTGCCTCTGAATTGCTCAGCACAATGAACGGACTCAGCAAAAAGCAGTTCTGGGCTATACTATATTGTATGTATTCATCATATGACCACAGCGGCATAACTACGTCAATGAGAGCATTGCTTTGATAACAGATATTTGACAAGAAGGTGGTCAAGCTGTAGGTGGCAAAGTAAAAAAAGTAGAAGTTTCTGCTTTGTATTTGGAACAATGCTGGAGATTGTAGCGGTAGAGAATAGTATTGAGGACATATAGACCAATCCCATGTCGTGGGTTTTTTTTTTTTAGGAAAACGTTAACAGCTTTAATTCAAGACAATCACAACAGCAATACTCCGTAAGAATGGAAAAGCCAGTTAAATACAGAATTGCACTTAGTCCTACTACCGGCAGCCTTGAGATGTGGGACAGTATTGCTTGAAGAATGCACAGAAAGAGGCCAAGGAACTATCAAATCTGGTCAAAATAATTTCACTGTAAGAGGAAACCTGTAGTTCTGGCAGAAATAGTTTGTCCAACAGGCTGGCAGTGTATTGATTAGTGTAGACCTGGATTTTTGCAGACACTTTATTTAGTATGATCTTATACTTCAGTTGTTTAGCACAATATTGTATCTGCCAATGATATTTTGTAATTCCTTTTTGTATGTCCTACTAATACTTTGTGCAAGCTACAAAAACATTCAATTGGATTAAAAATACTTTCTGGCAGACCTTAAAATGGTGTCAAAGATGTGAGGTCACTGAACAGGGCACACAAATTTCTCAGGAAACAGGCACTGGCCCAGGATTTTGAATTTTCTCTCAGTGGCTCAGTGGAAGTAAAATCTCTACTGATAAGCTTTGATGATAACACGGAAAGAGATGCTAAACTTGATGACAAGTTGCTGTTCAGTTGAAATCACTTCCCTGGCTAAATGCTTCCATTCAATGTGAGGCACTTGGATTTCTGGCTGATGTATCAAACTCATATACTGAGAGGAAACCAATTCCCAGATCTGCGGTTTAGATTTAGTAAGAATTTCCAATCTGATAAAGAAAAAACAAAGCACTATTTTGCACCTTCCTTTCACAGCCGGAGGCAGAGCTTGCTAGGCAGGCTCATGCAAGCATATCTTGGCTAGGAACCCTCCAAAGCATATCTTGGCTAGGAACCCTCCAAAACCACAAAGTTTGGGGCACACCTAGCACTCCTTTTTGACCATTCAGCTTGTCTCGTGTGTGATACGCTCCTGGAGCCGCTGTGGCCCGCCATAGTCTGCACTGCAGGAGGAAAAGAGTACAGCTGACCCAATCATCAAAGCTGGCTCACATCAGCAAGGAAGAAAGTACTGCAAACTACACAGCTAACTGTAGTGACATCTTAGAAAAGAAAAAAATAAAATGCTGTGCTGTATGGACAGGTCTGTAACACCTATAGTCAATGGGGTCTGGATTTGGAGTGCGACTCAAGCTGTGGGTTCTCACTCTCCTTCCATCTTTCTCTTGTTATCTATGGAGAGGTTAAGCTTCTTAAAAGCTGTAATACATGGAGAAGACTTAAGGTGATGGTTGGGAGGGAGGTTGGTTGTTTTTCTGGTGTGTAGGTCCATACTGTGATTCACTGTAAGTTACTGAGTGTAGCAGAAAATAATTTGACATTAGCCCCTGGCCTATGGTGTTAACTGCTACAATCTGTGAAGCTATGAATAGAGTGAGATCATTCTATTCAGTTATTTTCATTTTCAGATGGTATGTTCGCTAATGATATCCCTATCCCTGGTAATGAGTCTCTACAAAATGCTGCACAAAATACTCAGGAAATGGACTACAAATAATAAATGCATGTTAAGCAAAGAACATTATTGCCTTTTTTGAAAGCACTGTGACTCAGCAAAATGACAGAAACAGCTAATATAAACCCTATAAAACTACAATGCAAATTATAAGGGGACCCTGGTCTAATGAGAATATTGGAGTGGTTCACAGAATCACAGAATCACAGAATCATTAAGGTCGGAAAAGACCTTTAAGATCAACAAGTCCAACCATCAACCCAACACCTCCATGCCTCCTAAACCATGTCCCAAAGTGCCAGATCCCTTCCCTCCAGGCACAGAGCAGCTCCAGACAGATCAAAGAGGCTACCTTCTTTGCTGCCCAGCCATCCCATTGAACATGCCCAAGCATTTATACAGCAGACTCTGAATGAATAAGCAGCTCTACAGCTACACAAATACTTAAAAGAAAAGCTTGCTTGCCACCAGAGCAAGTAGCTGGGAGGACTGCAAAATGGCAATGTACTCAACTATAATTTGCTTGATTTGCAGATTGTCTTACTTTATCTTAAAGGGTATAAGTAAGGAAGACACTCCAGAAATATTCATAAAAGGGTATATAATGTAAGATCATAACTTTTGCTGTGTAAAAGCTTTTCATTCTGCCCTTCACAGTGTCCTTCTGGGCAAGTCATCCAACTGTGAGATGAGAAGGTTCACAGTACACTGCATGAAGAACTGGCTGAAGGGCAGAGCAAAAAGGACTGTAGTGAAGGGGGCTACATCTGGCTGACAGCCAGTGACCAGCAGTGTTCCTCAGGGCTCAAATCTAGGGGCAGTTCTGTTCAATATATTTATCAATCTGGACACAGGAGTTGAACGGACCATTAGCAGGTAGCTCATGATACCAAACTGAAAGGTGCTGTTGACTCTCTTGATGGACAAGAGGCCCTGCAGATGGGTCTAGATAGACTGGGAGCCCTGGACAATCATTAATGACATGAAATGTAGTGAGTCCAAATGCCAGATTCTGCACCTGGGACACAGTAATGCCGGGCACAAGGATAAACTGGGAGAGGAGTGGCTGGAGAGCAGCCCTGCAGAAAGGGATCTGAGGTGCTGGTCAGCAGCAGGCTCAGCAGGAGTCAGTCGTGTGCCCTCGCAGCCAAGAGGACAACCCGCATCCTCCCCACCATCCCCAGCCAGTCAAAAGAGGTGATTGTCCTGCTGTATTCAGCGTTGGTGCGGCCTCACTTTGAACATTGTGTGCAGTTCTGGGCCCACAATTTTTGAACGATGTGAAGGTCCTTGAATGCGTCCAGAGGAGGGCAGCAAAGCTGGTGGAAGGGCTGGAAGGCATGTCCTGTGAGGAGTGGCTAAGGACTCTGGGTTTGTCTAGTTTGGAGAAAAGGAGGCTGAGGGGTGACCTCATTGCTCTCTGCAGCTTCCTGAGGAGGGGAAGTGGAGAGGGAGGTGCTGAGCTCTTCTTCCTGGGATCCAGTGACAGGAAACCTGGGAATGGTCAGAGCTGCTCCACAGGAGGTTCAGATTTGACATTAAGAAACACTTCTTTACCAAGAGGGTCATCAGCCGCTGAATCTGGCTTCCTAGAGAGATGGTAGATGCCCCAAGCCTGCCAGTGTTTAAGAGGCATTTGGACAATGCCCTTAATAACATGGTCAGGCAGTTGGACTAGATGATCATTGTAGGTCCCTTCCAACTGAACTATTCTATTCTGTTCTGTTCTGTTCTATTCTAAATGGGTATTTATGATGGTTTCATGCACTATTTCCACAAAACTTATAGAGCAGCCCTCTAGCTGCTAACAGAGAAACCAAAAGTTCTCCATCAAGTACTGCATTACTGCACTGGGTGTCCATGGCCAGGCACTGGTGACGTAGATTGCAGGGGTGGCCTCCATGAGGAAAGGCTGGTGCTGCCCCATGACAGATGCAGTGAATTCCATCCAGCTCCAATGTACTTACCACAGGGCACAGCTGAGCCCCACAGCCAAGGTGGTGATGACTCTGTGATAACATATTTAAGAAAGGGAAAAAATGCAGCTGTGAGATAGGAGTGGGAGAAATGTGGGAGAAAAAGCCCTGCTGACAGCAAGGTCAGTTAAGAAGGTGGGGGAGGTGCTGGAGCAGAGATTCCCCTGCAGCCCCTGGAGAAGACCATGTTAATGTAGGTTGTCCTCCATAAAGGTCATCAGTGGAGTACATATCCACACCGCAGCCCATGGGGGACCCCTGCTGCAGCAGCTGGAGATAACCTGAAGGAAGCTGCAGCCTGTGGGAAGCCCATGCTGTAGCAGGCTCCTGGCAGGAGTTGCAGCCTGTGGAGAGGAGCCCATGCAACAGCAAGTTTCCTGGTAGGATCTGTCACTTGTGGGGGACCCATGCTGGAGTAGTCCATTGCTGAAGGGCTGCACCCTGTGGAGAAGACCCATGCTGGAACAGTTCTTAACTGCAATCCATGGGAAGGACCAAATTTAAAGAAGTTAATGAAGTGAACTATCCTATGGGAGTAAGTCCATGCTGGAGCAGAGGAAAAGCTGGAGGACGAATGAGCAGCAGAGAGCAACTGTTATGGACTGACCACAAACCCCATTCCCTGTCCCCCTGCTGAGTTTGGTTGGGAGGAGGTGGAAGAGTTGGGAATGAAGGAGTGAAGCTGAGCCTGGGAAGAAGGGTTAGAGGAAGGCAGTTTTAGTTTTGACTTTGTTTCTCACCATCTTACTCTATTTTTTAAATTGGCAATAACTTAAATTAGTTTTCCCCAAGTCCAGTCAGTTTGCCCGTGATGGTGACTGGTAAGTGATCTCCTTGTCTTTAATCTTGATGCATGAGCTTTACCATCTTATTTTCTCCCCCATTGTCTTGGGGGGGGTAGGGAGAGAGCAGCTAGGTGGGCATCTGGCAGCCAACTGAGGTCAACGCACCACAATTACTCTCCCCAAGTCTAGACTAGAGATATTTTTTTCAAACAGTTTTACTCCTATTTTCATAGGCAACTTTTTCAAGTTGCCTTCAACTTTTACTTGACCCTTGGGAGGCTGTGGAGCAAGTAACATGATAAAGGCAACAACCTAATTGCACTTCCTGTCAATGTGGGCTGCGAGGACAGATGATTTGTGTGGACAAAAGTGCTATTTTCAGATCTTGTGAGCAATATGTTGCTTGTGAACCAAAAGCTGGGAAATACTGATATAATATTGTAAAAAAGCGGGGGGGGGGGGGGGGAAGACGAATTCTGGTAATGACTTTAAAATGCTGTCAAATCAAATGCAGTGCAGATGAGGAAGGAGGATGGGTTTATAATTTTCCATCTACATACTAATTAAGACCCAATTTTCTTATATTCTGGAGCCTTTCATGCTGATAAATCACAAGTTGTATGTCGAGAAATAATATAAAATTGTCTGAAGACTCAAAATAAATCTCTTCAAACTGGAAACTGTTCCTTTTTCATCCCCAAATTATTTCACACACTTTGCATCATGAAGTCTTCAGAACATTTAATCCTAATGAAGTTGAATCATTTCAGACCTTTTAAGACACTCCAGCGTTTTAGGATTTGTCTCAGAGATAGTGTTATTCAGGGAAGCAAGACAGTCCTGAGCACTTCTCCACCCTACCCCCGCATGAAGTTCTAGTATTAAGATGTGGAACTAAATTCATTCCCAGCCTCCATTATGGGGGAAATGAGGTAAGTAAGGAGATCATAGGAAATGACTGGCAAGTTTTGTATCCTATTTCTTATTCTGCCACAGCTTTCCTATGTGGCTATAGGCTGTCTTACCCTGCCTGTGTCTCGTATTCCTTTTCTGTGCATGTAGGTAACAGTTTTTTTCTCTCTGCATGGTAACGTGAATCTGATCTTTATAAGTCACTTTCTCCTATAAAAGACACACTTGCTGTACACAGCTCCCACAGTAAACATGGAAAAGGCTCACATTATTCTTTTTTCTTCTTTTCTGCACTTTTGAAACCATTGCTATTTCGATGTCAGCTAAGGCTTCCTTTCCAATGCAGCAGAAAAGCCCTCTGTCCTCCTCTCACATGTGGCTGTGCCTACCAGTGCCAACACCAAGGCTCTTCCTTAGGAAAAGCTGTTCGGGAACTGTGGACTACAAGAAAGAGAAGGGGAGGCTTATCTTTTCAATTAACTTCCAAAAGGGTAAGTATTAGGTAACTGCTACTGAGGAATCAATTTTCCAGTTCATCTATGCTGTTCCCAAAAGCACTCCATTGATGTGTATGAAAATTCTTAACAATTAAATACGAAAAATGTGTTATCTTATCTTAGGGACAGGCAAATCAAATGATCAGAAAACAACTGATACGAATGACTGATTTAGGTAGAAACATTAAAATGCTCTTGTGATAAGAGATACAAGTTTCATGGCTTAGCGGTTTCTTGGAGTGGTGTGCCTGTAAGTGGTATGCCAGCTGAAATGGCCATGAGCAAACTGAAATAATTGTTCTCTCACAGTCAGATCAAAGCTTTAATCCGTGGCCTCTGATTTTAATTATATTAAAATAGCTTTAGAGAAAACACTTTTTTTTAAACTTGAAATAGTATTCCTCTTAGAAAACATTCTTTGAATGTGATTCCCACGTCTTATGGAGGAAAGACAAGATTAATTTGTGCATGCCTACTACTGCATCTGAGGACTTGAAGAGTTACACGTAGGACCAACTGACTTTTCCTTTCACTAGTACAGATTCACATGGGAGAGGGACTGGCCTAGCAACCACCCCCCAACTTGTACTGTACTATGTAGCCCACCTTAGTACTAACAACCCTATATCAACAAGTATCTAAACACGCTTAAGACGATGCGGAAAACAGTAAAATGAGGCAGGCCAAGTGCATCTTTTCCTGTGATCTTAACTCTACGTTCCAGTTGTTTTCCTACCAAACCCACAGCTTCACCAAGCTGTTCCTACTAGTCCCTCCATCATCCCCACCTCATTCAACATAACTCACTTCATGCAATTAATACAGCTTGATTTCATACAGATAATTTACAGCATCTACTGCCAGCCTCTGCACAGAAAGTGTTATGACACATCTGAAGCACCTGTTAAAATAATATTTTTTGCTTTTCAAAGACTTGTCACTGTACAAAATGTTCTGGAAGAGCACAGGGCGACTTTATGTTAATAATATTGAAAAGTGACTTTATCTTATTTTAAACAGCCAGATTATGACCAAAGCATTTATTTGAGTAAAGAACTTCATTCTGAATACTTAACAGAAAACATAATCATAGCCAATACACGTTTACATCAGTGTACACAGTGAAGAATAAGACACAGGATAATCAACAGGGAATATGGGTCTTTAATTAATGAGTATTAGGCACTACTGCCCAAATTAACTGCAGCTGAGAGAGTACTTCTCAAGCAGCAAAGGAATATTGTATGTGACAAGCAATTTGTGCAATTACTTCCAAATAATTCCACTTTGTAACAAGACAGTTTGCAAGTTTCTGAAGAGAAGCTGAGTAAATATTAAATTTCAGAAGTATAGCTATGTCATTCTACAAAATTAGGTAGCATATGTTCTAGTTCTTGCAACCACTGACAGGCAGTTGCTTTGCTACTGGTTTCCTATAATGGTATGATGCTTTCTGCAACTACCATGGCCATGCCACACTGTCCTTTGCTTGTACTGCAAAATAGAACCACCTCTCTCTGCATCCTCTGAATTATATTTGCCTGCAGCCTAGACGGTGTCATGCATGGCACACACAGGTAGAAGAGGAATATACTGTACTTTACGGATTGCAACAGTAGTATTAGGAGATGTAGACTTTGCCAAAGAAAAAAGCAAACACCACCCATCAAGGTTCAGGTGGGCAAAAGGGAATGCTTTCCTTTACATAGGTGTAAAAACATTGCATGAAAATACATTCACACAATGAAAGGACAGCTTTATGTTTTTCTTTAGGTACTTTGATGCTCTTGGTTTGTATGCCCAAGACACATATTCAAAACTTGAGTTAGGCATTCAAGGCTAAATGTTTTCCCCAAGTGATCAAGTGGGCATTTTGATGCCCACTTTCCCCAAGTGATCTACAGTGGGCACCAGCTTTCAAGACCCCTCTAACGCACCTGAAGAACTTTTCAAGGTGTCTGCAACACCCTGAGCAGTTAGAGCAAGAATCACATTTTCTATGTAACATTTTCAGACAGCTGTTTTGCGGATTTTTTTTTTCTTCTGAAGAAACCTACATCAAGCAATCTAAACTCTTTCTGGTTTAGTTTTGGAGAAACACTCTTCAAATGCTCCCTTATTTCTATCTCATATTTCCTTTACTCTAAAGGAAGTCTCACCATTTTTTTTTTCTCCCTAGCTTTGTAGTCCCTGTATATTTAAACATGAGTATGCAAACTGTACATCTAGTCTCTGATAGAGAAGGTGAGCCTAAGTAGCAAACAGAGCACCTCTTTTACAGCATGTTTATGCACAGGTGGGAGAGAGGCCCTTGGCCCTCCTCACTTCTTTGAAAGCAGCGTTATGGGCTTTCTCCCAGCCTGAGATCCCATCGACCAGACAGCCTGTCAACAGGTCAGGCCAGCCAGTCGCATCACAGGATCTTTTCACTCCATGTCCACATGCCAGATATTGTTAGACAAATGCATAGGGCGAAGAAAGCAGCAGCCAATTTTGTAAGTCCCGCGTTGAGCACAGGAGACAACGGCTATCCACGGCTGTCTCTGGCAGTTCCTACACACTTGTTGCACTTTTGTGGCAGGACCCTTCATTTAATCTTCTAGTGCAGTAGAATTGTTGCAGTCCATAATTCAGGACTTGACCTTACAGGCTTAACTCCCACATAGGGACTTTGTACGTGGATAAAAACTGGAGAATCGGGTCTCTCTATCCAACATTCAACAATGCAAGTGCAATATTGCATATAGCAACAGGGACAGTTTCATGCTAAGGCAGAACATTCATGGTTAGAAACAATTGCTCTCTCTCTTTGCAAACACACCAGTAGGAAAAGTTAAAAAGTGCACATGAAATGTGCAAAGCTTATTTTATGCACTTTTAAAGTCAGTTTTGTTCCCTCCCATCTCTCAGCCATGGGACAGCATGGAACCCAAACAGGCTTGTGTGCCAAGAAAAGTGTTTCTTTTTCTAGCTAGGCTAGTTGATCTCATAATACATATCACATGCATTTCCCTGCCATGGTGACAGATGGAAGATATGCGCTTTTCATTCAATGCGGGTCAACCCTTTGGGAGTATGTCCTATCTTACTAGAATGTGCAAAATGCAAAAATGTAAACCATCCTGATAGCAGCATTCACATAACCTGTCAAGGTGTCTCTTTTCTTCCTAGGCATTTTACATTTGCCTGTTAGATATTTCTTTAGTTTTAGGGATATGCATTTTGCAAGAGTACAAATGTTTAACATAGCTGCTCTTATGGGAGCAGGTGATGAAATTTTGAGAGGTTACTGAGAGACGCAGTTTCTCTGAAATGTGGTGCTGCAGCTGCTGCTTCCAGATAAAGGGCCAGTTTGCCTGTAGGTTTTTGCCAGCAGTAGTTAACATGAATGCTGGCAAAGCCCCCAATTTCTTTTCAAAGACAGAGACTGCAGGGAGTTGGCACTGCCTAAAAATGTTGCTACAAACCCAAAGACTACCTTTTCAAAAAATCTTTCAGACATTCCCGATTGTGGGTTGGTTTTTTTGTTTTTTTTTTTTTTTTTTTTATAAACATCTGCCAAGGTTGTAAGTTTATACCATCAACCTAATAGACACACACTCACTAGGCAGAATAAGATGGCAGTGGGAGTCATCTATTTTCAGCCATGCTGCTGTTTAGCTGCTTGAAACAGAAACATTTGTGGGAGGGACAGAGGGATGCAAGTCCAGGCAGGGAGGGAAGAGAATACGACATGAATGATGTTACTAATTTGTAAATTTATCATAAAGATTTCTTACAAATTTTGCTTCAAAATGATTCTTCAAACATCTCTCTTCATGGAAAGTTATCACAGGCTAAATTATTTGCTATTTTGGGAGTTGTCAAGACAAAATCCTCTTTAACTTGCCCCACTCATTTCTATCCAAAAAGATCAGAGAATCTTATCTTGGCAGGGCTTGTTCTCAGAAGCCTTTAGCATCTACTCCTAAACCTAGATATATCCTTTACCTAGACAGATTGTATTCTCTGTCTGTGCATGCCTGCAGTCTAATCTTCCTACAATTTAATTTTCCTGCTCCTCTTCCTTACAGGTATATGGGAGAATGAGTAGTGTTGTGGGTGAGTTGAGGTTGGTTCGGTTGTCTGTTTGTGCTTGAAGATACATGTATGAATCCTGTTTGGGAGTCATCCCCTGAAACACCTCCCAGTTTTTTAAAATTCCTCCCATCTCTTCTAACACTTTTAGATTACTGTGGTTGGTTTTATTATAAATCCTTTCCAAGATCACTCTCCAACATAGACTAAATTAAGTAAAATTTGCTGATAAGCCTTGATTAGAAATAATGACCCCAGTTAAAATCAGGAACTACTTAAAATGTCATGTTTCTGTGCATTAAGGAACTTCCCATACAGCTTCTCCTTTCTTTTTCTTTGTGTCCTTGAAATGGCTGTGACCCCTTTAGCCAAAAACCAAGCACAAACCAAAAATCCTGCAAAAAAAAATCTCCCAGTCTCTGGAGTAGTGTGTAACACTTCTGGTGTCTTACCACATAATCAGGTGCAAAATTCGAGCATCGCTCTAGACTTGCCAAAGGCTTCCTCTGCTCAGTCCAGTTGAAAATGCGTACCGGTCACTTGGACTAGAACGTCAAAACCTGCAGGTACGATGCTTTCCACATCACTCCTTTGCATGGCACTGCTTACAGGAACTCCTAGCTATAACTATTAGTTGTGGAGACTATATACACTCAGGCAAAGTAAGTACGCCTCTGAGCTTTGGAAAATAGTTACTGACGTAAATGGTATGTCTACATGGCTGACAGTGCAGAGAACCACCCTTCCCACCTGGGCACACATGGGAGACAAGGAAGGGGCACAGCTCTAGTCCCGCAGCAAGCAGCCCCTTGAGGGCAGGCGGAGCGGACATGCAGCTCTCCACCGCTACCTGCCACATCTTAGCAGCAGGCAGCTGCTGGCTGTAAATGCTCTTAAGCCTGCTTTCAAGGCGAATTCTTCTAACATGACCTAAACTTGATGGACACAGGTTTGGTCACACTTCACGTTCACTTTCAGCTGCGAAAGTCCTGAAAATCTATTGCCCCTTTCCTGACACAAAGTACTCGAGTGTGACAACAGGGACGTGTTCAGCACACACTGGTGTATCAAATGGATGCAAACACTGTGTGATCTTAAAAGTACTGTAAGCAAGCCCAGGATGAAAAGCAAACTTCCTTACATAGATAATACGTGAGGAGCAGAAGGTGCCACACCTTTTAGAGGAATGAAAAGGTCACGTGCTTTGCCTTTCCCCCTTTAAGGAATTAGAAGTACATCTGCCAAGTTACCAATATCTGCCATAAAAGATGTACAACCAATCTCATGGTCTAGAGAACTGCATTCATGAGCACAAGGGTTTATCTCTGGTTATGATGAAGAGAGGATTTATGAATCCAGTATTGGTTGGGTGCCCCAATTTTAGCTTTCTTCTGATCTTGCAAGCCTCATAACCCAGTTTGGGAATCATAACCCTACTTTGGAAGCAACCATCATAAATCATAAAAGGTGACCATGTTACCAGAAACTAATTTCTCAACTCTGTAACCATGCAGGAGCATTGTAGTTCTGATGTCCACTTATGACTTGCATTGAACCTCAGGAGTATTGCAGAGTCTTTAATGAAAGCAATAAAAATATCTTCATACACCCATACAACCCAGTAAAATAAATTATTTGTGATGGTGAAAAAAGCATTTATGCATCATAGAGACAGGATTTACACAGATAGGTTGAAAATAAGAATAGTCCAAGTATTCTGTTTAAGATAGCTTTTATTTTGATTTGGGCTGGTTTCTTTGGTTATTTACACAAGGATTACACTATATTCTTGTAAAGAAAAAATCTGCTAGAAGGCAACTGTAATGATTCTGTGAATTACTGAAAGAAATCTAGACTGAGTACTTAGTACATTATCAACTTTATTTTCTCCAAAGCCAGTAGCCTCTTCAAAGTTGCATATAATTTTAACTTAAACATACTACTTCATAGCTAATTTTTAGATATCTGGATACAAAATTATTTTTAGTACTGTAAATTCAATGCATTCTCAAACACTTAAGAAAATTGTGAAATGGAAGCAATGCACTGCTGACATTTTCAGCATTGTCACTTCATGATAGGACAAATCTTAATTGGTAAATGATTAAAAAACAAAAAACCCTGAAATGAAGGATTTTTAGTAAAAGGTTGCTGGAAACTGGAATGCAGCTGTCGTAATGCCTGTAAATAGATTATTACTACATGCATGCTAGAGAATCTTCATGCTGAGAGAGAAGGAAAAATTATGGCAGGGGGGGAGAAAGGGGAACATGTGCCCTCTCTTCTCCTACCCTCCCTTTAATTATTGACAGCCTGTCACTTAGGTGCTGTGGTACAATGAATAATAAAACAGGATCCAAGCTGCAGCTCTCACCAGGATTTATCCTTCCAAGTCAAATACTGCCATCTTCAGGCATGCTTCACGTTTCGTCTTTGCCAGTTCGAGGGGTTTTTAATTGCTAAGCAGATCATCATCTCAAACAAACAGAACACTTGTTATTTCTATGCTTTGCCAGATAAAGGATTGATCTTGCATAGACGGAAGGAGATCTTGGGATGCAGCCTTCTACCTTAGGGTATAGAGTTACCACAATCTAAATACACCTAGATGTTCTGTTGGGCTAAACATGAATGAAAACATCCAGCTATTTCCCTTGTTGTAATGAGGGGTAAGCAGCTAAGATTATACCTATACTTGAGACATTAACTGCTAAACATTTCCCAGTACGCATACTGTATGTTGTCAAACACATAGGCAGGTCATTGTAGAAACAGAGGGTAAATGATTACAATTAAATGGGTTGAGCTCATGTGTCATATTTATACACTTTTTTCTTCACTTACAACAAAAGTAGAACTTTAAGATCGCATTTGAATATCAGATTATTGTATCTGCAGAACAGATTAGAAAAGGCAGTTCATCCCAGCAAAAAGAAAAATTCTATGGTATAGACTACCCAAGTATTCAGCAGAGCAGTGGCATTAACTTTCCTTTTCCTCTTACAGTGCCCTGAATTTGAGATGGCCTACTGTATTCAGCCATAAGGATCACATAATGAATTAGACAGTGCAACAGTTGAAATGAAGTCTAGGTCTGTAAAGATATAGATAAACGGCCAAGACTTTCATTTAAACACTGAGACACAGATTTTTTGAATTCCTTATTAGAGTGCAAAATCAGATACCTACATTGTCCCCAAAATACTTCTTTCATACTGTGAACTGCTGCTGCTATCTTACTGTACTGGCAGGATAGGATATGATATGATATGATAATATATACATATTGTACTCAGTACAAACACATCAGAATGCCAGCCAACAAAAAACAAGTCGAGAGCACCCAGATCCTGACTGTCATTTTCAAACACACATGTAAGTCAGTTAAAATTAGGTAGGCTTTTTATATTCCTTAATATCCTATGAATAAAAAGATTCTAGATTATGTCCTCACAGATTTTATGATGTTTCGCTTCTTGTTTGTGCTGTTTCTAAAACTGAAATCTGTTACTAGGTGTGAGCTCTCTGATCTCAGAGAAAGTCTTATCGCTTCTCTGTGCTGGAATATTCTTTTATACTTTCATATGCAGCCTCTGTGTTGGGGAACTTATCCTTTAAGTGATTCCTCCCACCCTCCAAAGAACACTTTTTTGCAGAACGGTATATTTAGAAACTTTATGATATAATTCATCAAACATATAATGACTTCAAAAACCTTCTTCTCTCCCTAATCTTGAAAACCATACTGAAATATGAACCTCCCACACTGCACTGACTGAGATTTCAATCTCTACTAAGTCTTCAGGATAAAGGCCATATTAGTCCCCTCAAATTCTGTTTCTTCTCTGAGCCTACTGTAAGAGCGGGCCCTGTCTTACCATTTTCCAAATAGTTTTTTCCTATTTCTGCTTAAGCCTTTTGTGTCAGAAAAAAATCTAGGACTTCTTTTAGTCTCTCCTTTTTTAATTTCCGTATATTATGGGCAAACTTGTAAAACAAAAAGAGCTCTCAGGTGTTCAATAGTTGTTCTAATTAGACGTCTCGGGTGCCTCCTTGCTTTATTACAAGGTATGTAACATGGAACATGAGCGTTGTTGCATTATCCTATCAGCTGGAGTTTACTCATCCCAGAAGAATTGCGTCCTAGTCCATCAGGAGCAGCAACTCAGGACTGTTGCTGAATCTGCCTCCCCCACAGAGAGGAGGAGCATACTTCTTCTGATCCTTAGTAATTAACATTTTGCTCTTTGAAAAATGAACATTTGACAAATTGTTGAGAAGAAAAGCCAGTAAGACACTTCGTATGAATTTGTAATATTACAATATATTAGATAATGATGCTTGATGGGGTGAGGATGGGAAGGAGGATGGAGATATGGAGATATATGGAGACTATGGAGATATACATGGAGAAATGTATTTCTGTGTATGTTGAACAAAGGTCCAAGGAAGTTTAAAGGTTTCTGTGGACTTTCAGGCAAAGTTCTATAAAGACACCTGCCTTCCCTCATGTTTTCTGGGATACAGTGTGTAAGTGATGTAAGTATGATAACCTGTGGTTATTAGTACATCCAATATAATCACCACAGGCCTAAAAAACCCTTATTAATCACCAACCTTTTCACATTAGAAAAATAACACATAATAAAGGAAAAGGTACTTTGCAAAGTAATGCTTTTGAAACAACTGAGATTAGTACTTGCTATAATGGTTGTAGAAATCAAATGCAGACAAACAAAGATATCTTAAACTTTTCCATTGTCCTTTCCTGCAGCTGCAGTATTGGGTGAAAAATTGAACGTAATCAGCCTGGTCTTCAAGAGTTGCTCAAGTAGCCCATGCTTTCACTCTGTAAGGTTATGGCTAAAGTTTACATGCCCAAATATACTTCCACAGTTGCACAGTTGCAGATAAAATGAAAGACTCTGTTACTAATAATTTCCAGGCATGATCAAAGTAATGACATGCACTTACGTAGGTGCCATCTTCCCCAGGAATTTGCAGCTAGGTCTCTGTCACTGGCTGGAACTGCCCACAGGTTTCAGTGCATGTGTACTGCAAATCACTGTACACAGGGTATTTGCAGCCTCACATTGGAGATGAATCCTGCTCTACTTCCATAGATCTGGAAGAGCATCTTCAGGGTTGTTTTACATTTATACATAAGAATTTAGACATTCGATTTTATCAGTGGAACAAAATACACTTCCTGCCACCTATCTTCTGTAGAAAATGAATGAAAAGTTGCCTTCACTGTCTTACACAGTCTTCTTCTGCGAGCTGCTCTGGGCAAATCCTGCTGGGTTCACCATTTCAGTCAGCATACAACCCAAGAGACAGCACCACCTTTCAGCTTGCACCTCCTCTACTTGCCCAAGATACAGGCTCACCTCAGTTTTTATTCCAGGGACAGCAGAACTAGGCAAAGTGAGAAAAACACTGCAGAGGCATAATTTGAAATCAGAGAGAGGCTGAAGGAAGACACCCACTTTTGCCTTTTTTCTATTTCCTCCCTTCCCTTTTTCCTTGTCTTTTTTGTCTTTCCTCCTTTCCCGTTTTCCTCACTCCAGCACCTAAAGTTCCATACCAGTGCTCACCCAGTGCAGCACAGTGGGACCATCTTGCTCTTATTGCCTTGTTGGCAGCTAATACACGTCCTTCTCTGAAGCAAAAACAGTCAGGAGGAAGGGTACTTTCCCAGTCCCCTGCACCCTGCCTGAGCAGAAGCCAGCATGACCTGGGGGGGGGTTAACCCAAGAAAGGAGTTGTGATGGCATGGAGGTGGTGGTGGAAGAGCTGCACAGGAGTCTTTAAAAGGCAAGGCATAGGCAGCACTCTAAAGAGAAAGACTTTCCATGTCTCCCCCATGTCCTTTACGTCACTGTCTTGGCCTGCTGCAATCCAGGTAGTGACTAAAAGTTGCTGGGGAGACTAACTCTGGAAGAACACAGAGTGCAGAAAGGAGATTTGTATGTACACCTTTTTAGGTCTTATCCAGCAGGTCTGTGATTTCTCTGCCTAAGAAGTTTGTTGCTCGTGCCTGTGTCCCAGTAAAATACAGCTGTAGAGCTGCAAAACTCTAGGTGATCCTTTTCAAAATTCTGGCTGACTCAGGCCACTATCTTAAAAAGCTTATGATTTTCTGATCCCTTCCATAGCTTTGTACTTTTCACTGTTCTGTCCCTTTTGCCTTTTTTTTTTTTTTTAATTCTGTCTTCCCAATCTAGATTTTTCCTCCACCAGCAATTACTGTTCCATATTGGTGTAACCTTTGCAGCTTGATAAAAATTGTAGGTCTACAGGCATGGAGGACTGGAGAACCTCCATTCATACTCAAGTTGACTAAGGGTATTGCGGTTTAACCCCGGCCAGCAGCTCAGCCCCACACAGCCCACAGCTTGCACTGAGATAAAAGCAATCACAAAGCAGTTAACACACTGAACATGAAAGAACAGGCTCTATTGATCTGAGAATTTTGCAAACTAAGTTGCAGATCTGGTATAAACTAACTATAAAAGGATGAAAGTGGGAGCTTAATTGACCGTGAATATATTTAATCTGAAAACAAGCGTGTGATATCCAATCATGAAATATGTGAGATCATAGTATAGCTTTTCCATGGGTGTGGTCAGACTGAGAAAGCTAATTAGCTTTAATACGGAGCTTGATAAATGCAGTTAACAGGATTGTGCAATTAACTGGCCATGATGGCAGAAGATGAATTGACTCTGGATGTGTCTCTCAGCACTGTATTTTTATACAGATTCTGAAAACATGAGACTTGATTAAATATATGCATATCATCAGAAAACAGAACATCATCTTTAATCTATCATGTTAACACTGGATATCTCAGAACATGCATATTAAGTCATTATGCCTTTTGCACAGAGATCACCTGTTCATCTGGCATTATGTCTTGTTCTTCTCAGATGTGCAGATGTTCATTTGTAGGATGAGTTACTACTTTCATATTACAAACTTGCCACCGTATCACACCATAGATTTCAAGCTCTTCAGAGCTTGAAGTGCACATAAAGTGCCTGAGAAAATGAGGCTTGTATCTGTCTTGAGTTTTCCATGGGCACAATTCCAAGAAGATACCATAACTTACTGCCTTGATAAAAATGTCGCAAGTTACCCACACCATAATTGTCATATACACATACTTATTTTACTGGAAAGTTACAAAAGATTGTTGTAAAAATATCAATAAAAACAAAAAAAAATCAGTCAGAAAAAAGTTTAGGTCTCTATTTAGTACTTACTTTTACACTGTTTCTAAACCCTAGGTGAAAATTCTGCTACTTCCTTTCATCTATTTCTTAACGGCAAAAAAAAACACCATTTACAAGTTAATCCATCCTTGAAGAACTGGTTCTCATGAATTTTTAATTTTACAAACTGTTGGATCAACCAGCAACAAGCTATGGCAATATGGACAAAAATTTCTTATAGACCCAGCTACCTAACGGTCAGTCCTGAAATCCAGATGAACATGCATTCATGGGTATCAGGACCAAATACAACATCATAACAATTTTTTTTATTTTTCTATTTTTATTATTACATCTTGTGTTCTTTTGTAGGTCAAAGATTAAATATCACCCTAGTCTTGGGCCATCAGCCTGTGTGGGCTATTTAAATATGCACAGACATAACATTGAAAAATGTCACAATCTATTTCTATATATGTAATAAACCTTTAATATCATAAACCGAGGGGATTTTACTGCTTAATACCATTATTGTGTTAGTTGTAGTAGTTTTCAGGCTTCCAACATTACTGGTTTTATGACTTCTAATTCCATGAGATATATGCAGTGATAATGAATAAATGAACTGTTACTCCTATCTTCCTTCTGACCTTAATGCGGTGAAGATTTTACATCTGATAAAGATACTTGGTCATGTAATATTTCATCCCGCTTCTACAGCAAGAGGTCACCGTGCTTCTCTCACACGAAGCAATAGTGACACCCAGTGTTAAAATCCTTCCATTGACCAGAAGCACCCTGCACTTCCCTATGTTTCTTATCATTCAACGTTGTCATTTAATATTTGTTCAGCTTTTGGAGGCTATCAGAAAAAGACCAGTCTACAATCTTGAAAAATGGTCTAAAGTCTCCTGGGATATATGTATGTTTGTATTTAAAAAGTCTTGCCTAGATTACTAAAAACAAGCTAAAGCTTATGGATGGTACTTCTCCTTTTGAAATGAGATTTTGATCAGATTGAATTTATTTCACAGTTCAGAATTTGTAGTGGATGGTGTTTTGAGAGTAATGGGTTTCAATTTCAAATGGAAGAGTGAAAGCAATGGAAAGAATTTGGCATTCTCCGTCTGCCTACAAATCCTTGGAGAACTTTGAAGATCTACTTGATTGAAAGAGCTAGATAACTAGCCACAAATATGCAGGTTTAAGTAATAAAGATAATTGAAAAGAATGCTGTTAATTAGGATGTGGATAAAGGGTATATCTGCCCACGGCTGGTGCGTCCCTGTCCTGTCCTGCCCTGCCTACCCTATGGGGAACCCCTGTGGTCCCTGGTAGCCTGGCCTCCATGGCACCCTGACAGCATCATTGGCTTGTAACTTGCCTACCTCCAGTGTTCAAAAATTTTATTACAGGGTGCAACTTCAGAAATAACATAATTTCTGATATGCATTATGTCTGTTAACTCTTTTGTGACAGTGGCCCAGCTGTACAAAATATTGCGTTCTGAGATAACGGTGGCATAAAACCACTGAGAGGAACAATCTACTTGGAGGAAAAATAAACATACTGGACTTATTTATGGTAAACCCACTTGTCGCAGTTTAACCCCATCCAGCAGCTAAGCACCACACAGATGCTCACTGACTCCTCCCCACGCCCCCAGTGGGATGGGGGAAGAATTGGAAGTGTAAAAGTGAGAAACAAACTTGTCGGTTGAGGTAACAATGGTTTAATAATTTAAAAGGCGGAAAAAATAATAATAATTGCAAGGAAAAGAGGAAGAAAATAACAAACAGACAGGAAAAGAAAACCAAAGCAAGACAAGTGATGCAAATGCAAACAACTGCTCACAGCCAACAAACCGATGCCCAGCCACCCCCCAAGCAGCCACCACCTGCTTTTATTGCTGAGCATGACATCATATGCTATGGAATATCCCTTTAGTCAGTTGGGGTCAGCTGTCCTGGCTGTGTCCCCTCCCAACTTTTTGTGCACCTCCAACCTATTCATTTGTGGGGCAATCTGAGGAACAGAAAAGACCTTGACACTGTGTAAGCACTGCTCAGCAGTAAATAAAACATCCCTGGATTATCAACACTGCTTTCAGCACAAATCCGAAACATAGCCCCATAAAAGCTACTATGAAGAAATATAACCCTACCCCAGCCAAAACCAGCACAATAGTGAAACAAATTGGATTTTGCACATGGCTACATAAGAGAATATTGATAGGTAAAAAAAACGTTAGCAGTATCAGTTGTGGCACGCCACTTGGCTGCCTTTGACTCCAGTTCATATTGAAGTTCTAGCATGTCCGGCACGGCAGCGCTCAGTGGCGGCGTGACTTCATTCAGGCCACCATAGTCTACTGTCAGTCTCCGCTCTCCATTGGACTTTTGCACTGGCCATACGGGGCTGTTAAAGGGTGAGCGAGTCTTGCTGATCACTCCTTGGCTCTCCAGCCGACGAATCAGCTCATGGATGGGGATCAGGCTTGCTGATCACTCCTTGGCTCTCCAGCCAAGAATCAGCTGATGGATGGGGATCAGGGAGTCTCTGTTGGTGCTATATTGCCGCCGGTGCACTGTTGTGGTAGCAATCGGCACCTGTTGTTCTTCGACCCTCAGCAACCCCACAACAGAAGGGTCCTCTGAGAGACCAGGCAAGGTGGACAGCTGTTTAATTCCCTCTGTCTCCAAGGGAAAAGCCAAAAGCCCACCGGTACCCTTTGGGGTCCTTCAAATACCCTCTGCTGAGTAGGAGAGAGTAGGAGCACGGAGCCTCTGGGCCAGTCACAATGAAAAGCCAAAAGCCCACCGGTACCCTTTGGGGTCCTTCAAATACCCTCTGCTGAGTAGGAGAGAGTAGGAGCACGGAGCCTCTGGGCCAGTCACAATGGGGTGCTTGTGCCACTCATTCCCAGTCAGGCTCACTTCGGCCTCCAGCACCGTCAGCTGTTGGGATCCCCCTGTCACTCCAGAAATACAGATGGGTTCTGCCCCGATATGGCTTGGTGGCATCAGGGTACATTGTGCACCGGTGTCCACTAAAGCCTTATGTTCCTGTGGGTCTGATGTGCCAGGCCTTCTAATCCCACAGTCCAATAAACTCAGTTGTCCCTCTCCTCCGCCTGGCTGGAGGCACGGCCCTGCTAGTCCTGGTCATAGTACTCGTTACCCACTTCTTGTACATACAAATCAGAAGTCCCTCTATAAAGATCAGAAGTCAGACCAGCCCTTTTACCCTGTCTAGGAAACTGCTCACTGGAAACTGGAGCAGCAATTTTCCTGGAAAAAACTCCCTTTTGTGATCACTTCTTCTTGCAACTCAAGTACCCTGGCCTCTAAAGCTGAGGTACATTTTTCATCCCACTTCCTCATGTCCTCTCTGTGGTCACACAGGGTGGCCTGACGTGTGTACCCTCTATATCCTCTGTCTTGAGCAGAAGAACGCTTACTCCTAACAGCTGAGATACTGCTCTGTACGGGTGGGGAGTAGGACATATCCTCCTTAAGTTGCTGGAACTCCTGGAACAGTTTTTCAAATGGGTTTTTGGACTTTTTTTTCCACTGTTTTTCAACAGCCAAAATGCAGGCCCATAAGGAGGAGGAGAGATTTTCTTTGTATTGTCAGAGTTGGCCAGCCAACTCATCCACCATTGGTCTCTCCTCATCCTTCCAGGTCATTATTGCCAATGAATTGGCATATGATGATGGTGCACTCCATAAAAATTTCTACCATATGGGTTGTGTGCACTGGACTTCAACTGGATCTGCGTTGTCTGGGTTGTTATAAATCACCTCCACCACAGATAATTCTCTCAGGTACTGGATACGTCTCTCCATGGTGGTCCACTTGCCTGGGTGACAGATAACATCTTCCTTGAAGGGATATCTTTCCTTCACGCCAGACAGGACTCGCCTCCAGGCACTGATGGTTTGTGTCTTATTTCAAAATGCCCCCTTCCCTAGGCAGGTATTCCAGCAGCTTGGCTTGCCTATCCTCTAATTCCTGGCTACTGGCCCCATTATCCCAGCATCGGAGCAGCCAGGTGACAATGAACTTGCTTGGATGACAGTTGAAGTCTTTTTGCATATCTCACAGCTCACTCAGGGATAGGGATCAGGTGGTTACCTCTGGTTTTGCCTCTTCCTCCTCTGGTTCTCGTGATGGCCCTTCTTCATCATCTTTTGCTTAGTGGGCTGACTTCCATTTCTTCTTGTGTATAGGGGCAACTGATACCAGTGTGGGTTGGTTCTCTGGTCCACCTGCAGTGCAATGTCTATCACCAGGGTTTGAGTAGCCACAGTGCCCATCGCAGACGTTGGAGTAGCTGCAATGCCTGTTGCAGGCACTGGAATAGCTGCAGTGCCTGTCCCAGGCAATGGAGTAGCTGCAGTAACTGTGGCATGGGTTGGGGGTGCCTGTCATGGGGGTGGTATTTTAAAATTATTGTTTAACTTTAAACAAGACCTGAAACACATTCAGGAGTAGGAACAACAGGAACATGCTGGTTTGAACATCCCAAGGATATTCAAAATTCTCAAGAGGTATTGTAACTAGCCTGGAGGGGAAGGAGAAGGTGAAGGAAGGTGTCTCCCACATAGAAAGGCTCTCCGATGAGAAAAGGTAAAAAATGTAACTATTAATAGTTTCCAAGAGATGGCTCCTGAAGTACAGAGATGATGGCAACACTGAGTACAAATACCAGATTAGTGTCATGACTGGCCATTTTATGATAGCATAAGACGCTGTTACGAAGTACAGCACAATGATAACCTTGACCCAGTTCCCAGAGGCAATAAGCAGCACAGCGGGGAATATCTACAGCAAGTAAGGTGTCATAGAACACACCCCTGAGAACAAGCACAAGAACTCTGAGAGCAAATAAATCAACATTATGACCAGTGTCTATCAAAATAATATAATGAATACTTATAAAAAAATTGTTCTAACAGTCTCTAGTCAGATTTGTCATTATCTCAACCCATTGTGCCCCATGTTGGGTGCCAAAAGGGACTGCTGTGGTTTAACCCAGCAGGTATCGAAAACAACCACACAGCTATTCGCTCACCCTCACTGCCCCCAGCAGGATGGGGGTAGAATTGTAAAAAAAAAAGTTAGAACTCATGGGTTGAGATAAAGACAGTTTAATGGGGGGGAGGGGGAGAGATAATAATAATAATAATGATAAAAGAATATACAAAACAAGTGATGCACAGCACAATTGCTCAGCACCTGCTGCCTGATGCCCAGTTAGCTCCTGAGCTGCAGTGCCTCTCCGGCCAGCTCCCCCACTTTATATACTGAGCATGACGTAGTATGGTATGGAATATCCCTTCGGCCAGTTGGGTCAGCTGTCCTTGCTGTGTCCCCTCCTGGCTTCCCCAGCTGGTAGCTGTCCTGGCTGTGTCCCCTCCTGGCTTCCCATGCACTCCCCACCTTCTCACTGGCAGGCCAGAGCATGGGAAGCTGAGAAATCCTTGACTTCTTTGCAAGAGCTAAAAACATCAGTGTGTTATCAGAACTATTCTCATACTCAATACAAAACACAGCACTACACCAGCTATCAGGAAGAAAATTAACTCTATCTCAGCCAAAACCAGGACAATCTCCTAGAGCAAAAAATTACTAGCACATACAGTTTATAGGAGTTAAAGTTTCCAAAGAGATTTTTCTAAACAAGAATTCTGAGAGATCCAGAAAATTGAAAGACTTAGAAACAAGAATTGGCCCAGACAAAGAGCGTAAATTTGTCTTAATATAATGCCATGGAAAAGAAACATTAATTACAAAATTGCATTTAACTCTGTGCTGGGAAAAAAAAAGTAACAGATAATTCTTATGAGATATTTTTGTGACTGTTCTGCCATCATTTGTCATCATGTTACAAATCTTTGTGCTACCTGTAATTTTATTGACAGTGAGTGTTTTATTGACAGTATGTTTTACCCCTGTTGTGAATTGACTCCAGACAGCAATCATTCTTAACTAGTTTAATAAATATTTTAGGCAGTATTTATAAAACCAGAGTTTCTTTTACTAGCTGAAGTTAACTTCGAACAGCCCAATACTAATGCATCTACTATTGACAGAATTTATGTCAGATTAATTCAACAACTAGTAATCTCTGATTACGAGATACTCTGATTACCCCCTCTGATGGGGTAACCTGCCCCTTCTTTGAATATTGCCATACCCGCACTGTTCTTTCAATCTTCTACAAGTTCTCCTTGTTCTATTTGGCTTTTAGGCAGAGGGCTTGGGAGATGGAGAAGGATAGTCTCAGAAGTAGTGCATCATCTTCAGCTAAGATGAACGTACTATATTTGTTTTGATTTTTCAAATAGATTATCCATACACTGGGTAATTAGCTTACACATTCAAGCATGCACCTGCAGATTCTTACTTTGCCTATTCAAATACAGTGTCTAGATAATTGTGTACTTTTCATGCATTTTACCTGACACATTTATACTATGCTGCATTTTTTAAGAGAACCCAAACAAATCATCATGCAAATGTTCCTTTATGCACCCATAATGAAATTTCTTAATTTTCTATGCTTATCTACACTTAAGTTTGGCAGCATGGTCCTATCAATTGCGAGAAGGGAGGTGAGGTGAGAGGGTGGGGAATACTCTTTCCAAAAAAAACCCTACTCTAGGATAGCAGAAAAAATTTGCTAGTATAGCTCTACTACAAAGGGAGCATAACCATTCTTTCACAAGTAAGTTCAGATTCGCAATGTCTACGAACAAGCTTAAGAACACAGTCTCGGTTCCTAAACAGCATTCAGAAGTGAGATAACACAAAATCAAAGAATCATAGAATCATTTAGATTGAAAAAGATCCTTAAGATCATCAACTCCGACTGTTAACCTAGCAATGCCCAGTCTACCACCAGACATGTCCCTAAGCACCACATCTACATGTCTTTTAAATACCTTCACTGATGGTGACTCAACCCCCACCCTGGGCAGCCTGTTCCAATGCCTGCCCACCCTCTCGGTGAAGAAATTTTTCCTAATATCCAATCTAAACCTCCCCTGCTGCAACTTGAGGTCATTTCCTCTCGTCCTATCACTAGTTACTTGGGAGAAGAGACCAACACCCACATTGCCACAGCCCCCTTTCAGGTAGTGGTAGAGAGCAATAAGGTCTCCCCTCAGCCTCCTCTCCTCCAGACTGAACAAACCCAGTTCCCTCAGCCGCTCCTCATAAGACTTGTGCTCCAGACCCCTCACCAGCTTTGTTATTCTTCTCTGGACATGCTCCAGCAACTCAGTGTCTTTCTTGTAGCAAGGGACCCAAAACTGAACACAGGATTTGAGGTGCAGCCTCACCAGTGCCAAGTGCAGGGGCACAATCACTTCCCTATTCCATTTCTGATACAGGCCAGGACGCTGTTGGCCTTGGCCACCTGGGCACACTGCCGACTCATATTCAGCCAGCTGTCGACCAGCACCCCTAGGTCCTTTTCCACCAAGCATCTTTCCTGCCACTCTTCCCCAAGCCTGTACCTTTACATGGGTTGTTGTGATCCAAAAGCAGGACCTGGCACTTGGCCTTGTTGAACCTTGTACAGTTAGTCTTAGCCCATCGATTCAGCCTGTCCAGATCTCTTTGTAGAGCCTTTCTAACCTCAAGCAAATCACTCCTGCACAACTTGGTGTCGTCTGCGAACTTACTGAGGGTGCACTTGATCCCCTCATCCAGGTCATCAGTAAAGATACTAAACAAAACTGGCCCCAGTACCAAGTCCTGAGGAACACTATATGCGAGCAGCTGCCAGCTGGATTTGACTCCATTCACCACAACTCTTTGGGCCTGACCATCCAGACAGTTTTTTTCCTCGCGAAGAGTACACCCATCCAAGCCATGAGCAGCCAGTTTCTCCAAGATAATGCTGTGGGAAATGGTGTCAAAGGCTTTACTAAAGTCCAGATAGACAACATCCACAGCCTTCCCCTCATCCTCTGAGTGGGTCAGCTGGTCATAGAAAGAGATCAGGTTAGTCAAGCAGGACCTGCCTCTTATAAACCCATGCTGGCTGGTCCTGATCATCTGGCTGTCCCACACATGCTGTGATATGGTACTCAGGATGAACCACTCCATAACCTTCCCCAGCACTGAGGTCAGACTGACAGGCCTATAGTTCCCAGGATCATCCTTCTGACCCTTCTTGTAGAAGGGCATCACATTTGCTAATCTCAAGTCAACTGGGACCTCCCCAGTTAGCCAGGACTGCTGATCTATGATGGAAAGTAGCTTGGTGAGCACTTCCACTAGCTCCGTCAGTACCCTTGGTTGCATCCCATCTGGTCCCACAGACTTGTGTGTGTCTAAGTGGTATAGCAGGTTACTAACATTTCCCCTTGGATTATGGGGGCTTCATTCGGCTCCCCATCACTGTCTTCCAGCTCAGGGAGCTGAGTACCCCAAGAACAACTGGTGTTACTATCAAAGATGGAAGAAAAGAAGACATTAAGTACTTCAGCCTTTTCCTCAGCCTTTGTCACTCTGTTTCCCTCTGCATCCAAGAAAGTATGGAGATTCTCCTTAGCCCTCCTTTTGTTGCTCATGTATTTATAGTTATAGCAGTCGCTAGGTTAAGTTCCAGATGTGCTTTGGCCCTTCTAATTTTCTCCCTGCATAACCTCATGATATCCTTGTAGTCCTCCCGAGTTGCCTACCCCTTCTTCCAAAGGTCATAAACTCTCCTTTTTTTTTCCTGAGTCCCCACCAAAGCTCTCTGTTCAGCTGGTCTCCGTGGTCTTCCCCACTGGCTCATTTTAGAGCACACGGGGATAGCCTGCTCCTGCATTTTAAGATTTCCTTCTTGTAGGATGTCCAATCCTTCCTGGACCCCTTTGCCCTTCAGGACTGTCTCCCAAGGGGCTCTGTCAACCAGGCCACTCAACAGGCCAAAGTCGCCCTCCTGAAGTCCAAGGTACCAGTTCTGCTAGCCACCCTCCTTACTTCTCCATGAATTGAAATTATCATTTTGTGATAGCTGTGCCAAGGACAGCCTCCAGCCATAACATCACCCACAGGTCCTTATCTGTTCACAAAAATATAAAGCTTGAGGTAAGATTATTTTTCTCTAAACTTTATTGTCTCAGTTTCTCACTCCTGCTCAGTGGACAGTCAAAACTCATTCCTTTTATCTCATGCTGGAGCAGGCAAATCACACATGCTACACTGAATCAGCAGAAGTTTTCTGCAGATATTTATGGTTCCAATATCTGCCAATAAAAGTGCCAGTGGAACAGCTCTGCTGTCATCTTTAGGGCCAAAATCTTGTTACCAGCTAAGTGACAGAGTACTAAAGGGATGAGCAGAGTACGAAAACTGACCCTTTATCATCTTAGTTTTCTTTCTTTCATTCTGCAATCTTTACAGCAACAAAAAAACACTCAGGAACAGTGTCCCAAGGACCAAATTCAAGGACTGAGCTTCAGTTATCGGAGAAAAATGACAAGAATTAGGTAGGTAAATTATCTGAAGGTGAAATTGCTTAGGAAAGATCAGATTAGATGTGTCAGGCATGTGTTTATGTTCTGTACAAGTCAGCTTAGTTCAAAAGGAGGTAGCAGAGGTGGATCACATCAAGGGAAATATTAGAGGAATGGGAAGAATTCAATTTACGAGATATATGTGTATGCATGGTGTGTGTGTATCTCAAAATAACGGGGCAATATACATCAGACTATCAGACATGAAAGTGACATACAAAAGTCAGACACTCTGGCCAGCATTTCTACAGGAAATACTGGTATGTGATCATATAAGACCATGTCACAATGACTGATGGCTGACAGCCAGATTTAAAGATGAAATGTATTTTGAATATCTGGCATTGCAAGCATTTATTCTGAATATCATTTGGTTCGAAGGTCTGACTTGGATTTTCATCTTCTTTTAATGTTGTCTTTGTTCTTATTGAAATATATTTTTGAAATCTGAGGGAGGAAAAGACCTTGCCAAATTTTCACCAAGAGTCACCACAGTTTATAATGATGGATCTCAGTGAGTTACGAATTCAGATAAAATATTCTATTACTCTGCTTTTATCCAATAGTATGTTTAGTATTTTTCTCATGGCAAAGATAATTTTACTGAGCTGTTGAAGACTAATAACATAGGTAACAAACAAAAATAATAGCAGCATGGGTATTTTAATCCTAACATAACTTATTCTTGGGCAGAAGGCCAAAAGATCTGCTTCACAGTATACAACACTATGCATTTCTTCTTCTGCCCTTTGTTATTTATAGTAGTACTGCACCACATATGCTCTAGCTATAACTCACCTTCTCCCTCCCCAAACACCTTTTACGAAAGACAAAATTCCACATGTACTTAAACCTGTACATCTAAGCCAATTTACATCAATAATTTAGAGCTGAATGCTGACACGTGCAAATGAATTTTGCCAGGCATTGAGGAGAGTCTTAATTAAAGCATTACGGCCCATATTTGCAAAGATTTATACAGGCTGGGCACCTGCGGCGAGATACAACGCGCTGCAGCCGGAGGTGAGCATCCTCAGGAGCGGGGCACGCAGGCCTAGAGGCCCCACGCGGTTCTGGGGCCAGGCAATGACTTAAAACGGCAGAAACCAGACCCGTTGCTGGAGCCCATCGCTGGCAACAGGGTGTCGACGCGAGAAAACCTGGAGGAACGCTTCCCGTGATCTCAAAGCTGGCGTCACTCCGCCACCGCAAAAACCCGCCTGCAGCCCCACGCAGCTGCGTGCAGCGGCGGCAGGAGCCCTTTCACCTTTCCCTGCAAATTGCGACCAAAAAAAACTTTAGTTCAGGTCTTCGAAAAGATGTACATATTAGATATATAATAATACATGCACATACATACTATATGCTTATATACTGGCTCCGCTCTGTAACCCCCTAGTG